>NW_027185804.1:13026082-13091347 GCF_028583685.1 Petaurus breviceps papuanus
CAATTGGGGTTAAGGGACTTGCCCAAAGTCACAGAGCTAGTTTTTTTGTGTGTGTGTGTGTTAAGTGTCTGAGGCTAGATCCGAACCCAGGTCCTCCTGACTCCAGGGCTGGTGCTCTATTCACTGTGCCACCTAGCCTCCTCTCTTGAGTCTTCTTGTACAAAATGACTAATATGGAAATATTTTACATGATTGCAAATGTATAACCTCTATCACATTGTTTACTATCTCAGGGAGGGAAAGGGGAAGAGAGGGAGGAATAGAATTTGGAACTCAAAATTAAAAAAAAAGTGAATGTTAAAATTTATTTTTACATGCAATTGGGAGAAAAGAAAATATTATTTTTAAAATACCTAAATGTAAGGAGAGATTCATATGCTTCCTTGAAAGCAAATTTGTATTGATGCAATGCTTAAGTGGGGAGGTATAATAATCATTACTTATATTTACATAGATCTTTGATGGTTGTGAAGTGATTTACACACATTATCTCTTTGAACCTTTACTGTTTGGAAGGTCATCATTATCCAAATTTTATAGATGAGGAAATTGTATTTTAAAGGGGTTAAGTGACTAGTAAGAAGCAGAAGGAAATTTGGAACCCAGATTTTCCTGGTTCTAGGTCTGGTGCTCTATTCACAACATCACATTACCCCTCAGGGAACCCAGGTCTTCCTGGTTCTAGGTCTGGTGTTCTATTCACCACATCACATCACCCCTCAGGGGAAAAAAAATTCAGACTAGGGACAAGTAAGACCACTTACTTCACAGATTTGTTCACAGCTTAGTGCTATGCAGATTTGATGGTTTTTAAGTACTGTGAGACATGCAGTCATCAAAGAAAGATTAGAATTATAAGTGACAGGAATTTAAAGATGGATGGACAATTTAACATTACATCTCCTGAATTATATTCTAATCACTAAAGTCCAAAAAAAGGTAAAATCTCACATTAAAAATAGCTGAACAAGATTTGAAACAATAGGAAGCTTCTGGGTATCTCTCATTAGGAAACGTCCCCTCACATACCCTGTTCCTTCAAGAGCTATGGTTATTTAACAGTATCCAGTAAAATGCCCAGAATTTAGAACCAAGGTGTCATCAGGCGAAGCAGATTAGAATGTAATTGGAAATACTTAATAAAATAAAAACCACTGCAGAATATAGATAATGGTGATTTGTGTTTTTCTAAGGTGGGGAGAATGCTGGGGCTGGAGTCAGGAAGACTCCTCTTCATGAGTTCAAATTTGGCTTCAGACACTTACTAGCTCTTTTCCAAAATAACCCCAGAACAGGGTTACAAAGAGTCAGACATGATCATAATGACTAAACAACAAGAAGTTGATATGTAGTCAGTAGGGATGCTTAGGTATGGTCCATTTCTCTTTGAGAGACACCATTCATTTAAAAGATCAGCAGGCTCAACATCTGAAATAATCTTTATCATTTTCACTCAAGTGAAGAGGGCCTCATTTTCTACCTAAGTCCCTCCCCCATTCTATTTTTTTTATTGCCTTTTATCTTTTATTACTAGAGGAGCATTGAAATGAGGAACACCCCAGTCATTTGAATTGTAAAGGGCATTTCCTTTCAACCCCTTCATTGTTCAGGCAGGGTCTTTGGGGCCCAGCAAAAAGAGGTGACTTGCTCATAGGAACTAATGTATTAGTAACAGGGCTAGAACTGGGGCCCTGCTATTTGTGCTTAGCTTTGGAATTCATTACAGGACCTTGCAACAGGTTCGTCTTTTTTGATTGTGTTTTATATACATTAAATTTAGCTTGTGTTTTGGGATCATGCATCACCTGGGGAGTAGGAAGCTGTGCTAATAGTAAGCATATTACTAACAAGACCAGGGGGATGTTTGTTTGGGATCCAGGTTTGGGGGAGATAACCCACAAGGAAGATAAGTTGCATAAATATTTATTAAAGACTCAGGTTCCATTGGCACCTGGACTGAACATGACACTCTGCATCAGAGAACCGGAATCTATCCTGGATCTTGTTTTACTATATCCCAGAGACCTCTTAACAACTGCTTTCTGTGCCACATGACTGAGGCTCCCTCATTCCCTAAACATTTGAAGCCCTCCACAAAGGACTTTTGTTATTTCAGTTAATTTCTTTTTAAACACAAATGAGCCTCTTCTAGAATGGAAAGTACACTGAACTAGAACTCAGTTCATGACCCAGGTTCTAATCACAATTCTAGAGGTTCCACAACTATTTTTTTGGTGTGATTTTGAGCAAGTTATTTGTAAATCCCTCCCTCACCCCTGCCCTCCCGGCCTTAACCTTTTCTCAATTTTTATCTCTGAAGTCATTCTGAGTATTAATATAATCCAATCCTATTGATCTTCATTCGGTTCCTTCAAGTCCCCAGGTCTCTCTGACCCCTGAGCATCTGGAGGGAAAGCGTGAGAAGGCTGCGGAGCTGGTGGAACAAGCTAGAAGCTCAGCTGACTGGCATTAGTCTAGACAGAGCACCCGTGCCAAATAGGGAAGAAGCAGAGGAGGAGCCTGTGCTACTCCTCCAGCTATGATTTCAACAGATTACCCAGTAGCATTTGGCAAGTCTTTGGCATCCCTGCCTAGTAAAAGGCGAAACAGAATAGCACAGAGAGAATGACGCCCAGTAAAAGAAAAACATGGTATAAGCTTCCTGCCCTTTCAGCCTAGGGGAGATAGGGAGACCCAGTTTCAAGAAAAGGAAAGCAAAGCAAAGGAAAGAAAAGAAAAGACAAAAAGAAAACCTTAAATAAGCAGAGAAACATCACGAGAGAGGGTTGTATAGTAGAGAGAACTCTGGGATTGAATTTTATAAATTGTAGAATTTGAGAGTTGCAAGGAACTTTGATTTTTAAAAATAGTTTGTTTTTATTTTTAAAAATTTTTTTATTAATCTGTCCCTCCCACTAACCCTACCCATATTGAGCAAACTGAAACGTCCCCCCCCCCCCATCTCTCAGTGTATATCTGTATAATCTAACAGAACAAATCCCCATATGAGCTTTGTCTCATAATGTCACTTTCTCCATTTTCAGTTCGTCTCTTTGTCAGGAGGTGAGTGGTGTGTTTGTTTCATCCTCATTCTTTTGGGCTCATAGTTTATGTTGATCAGAGCTCTCAAGTCTTTCAGGATTGTTTTTCTCTATAATGTTATCATGGTATAAATTGTTCTCTAGACTCAGCTCATTTCCCCTTGCTTCAGTTCATAAAGCTTTTTCCAGTTTCCTTAGTAATTATCTTTTATCATTTCTTATGGTACAATAATATCCTATCACATTCATATGCTGTAATTTGTCTCCAGTAGGACAGTCCCTTAGCTTACAAATTTTGCTCTTTTTTTGTATATATAAATAAATCCTTTTCCTTTTTCTTTGACTTCTTTGTGGTATAAGCCCAGCATTCAGATAGCTCGGTCAAAAAGTATGCAATGGACTTTTAGCAATTATCTCTTTTCACTTCCTTATTTTATAGTTGAGAAAGTTGAGCCCCAGAGAGGGGAAGAGACTTGTTCAAACTCACACAATTGAGATAGGAAAGCAAGAATTATAATGAGCCAAATCTTCTTGATGCCAACTAGAAAATTGGGTTGTTTTTGCCTTTCTACTTTCCACTAAAAGACAGAAGTATCAGAAGGATTCATATTTTGCCCTTTGCACAAAGCCTCACATTAGAGTACCCCTCATTGGATGAATTCAGCTGAATATTGAATGGTATCGCTTGTTTAAGTGTGTTATGAAAGGGTGGATTCCTATTCAGGTAGGAATCTGACCAGACTTTGTAGCTGAGAGGATGAGAGAAATGAAGATAGGAAAGTGACTACAGAAATAGTGGGGAAATGGGGGCTCTTTGGATCATGGAAACATACAGGCTTTGCTTCTTCTTTCTCCCCATTTAGAAGTTTTCAAGCTAGCCTGGTACTAGTAATCTTATTTTCAAGAAATCATGCACACTTTCCTTACTTGTAAAATACCCTAACAATTCATAGGGTTATTGTGAAGACAAAGTTATATCCTTTGAGTGTGAAAAGTTTATAATATAGAGCACAAATTTTTATATGAAGCCTTCAGTTGAGTCATCTTCAGTCATGGCCGACTCTTCATGACCCCATTTGGGGTTTCTTGGTGAAGATACTGGAATAGTTTGTCATTTCCTTCTCCATCCTTTTTTAATAAAGGCTGAAGTGTTTCCTTTGCCCTGCTTATTTGTTGCAAGGCTTTCGTTTTTCTTTTCATTTTCCAATATGAAAAGGAAAGAACAAATGTCTTAATTAAAAAAAAATAAAAAAGATTAAAAAGAATTAATGAACAGAAGGGAGGAACATTCATTCTGGGGAAACAATTGAGGCACATTGTTGTGAGCACATTGTTTGCAGGAATCAAAGAGTAACGTTTAACTATACTTACACATTCTGGAGCGTAAAAAGATTATTAACAAAGTTATAACTTTGAAACAAAAATTTGTAAATGGAGAATGTGTTTTCTTGCATGAAGGTATAAAGAGTCGGAACAGCTGGAAATGCTACCACATTTATTTGATTCCTCAAGATCATTCTTCGTGTTTTGCTACTGAATTACAGTTACAGATGTTAAGCCAATTTCCAGTCATTTGTTTTTACCAGGTTAGGTCTGGTTCTCAGTTATTGAGATGTGGAAGTTGTGTCTCTGCAGTAGAGTCTTGCCTAATTAAAGAATTTAGCTCTGTATCCCTCTTTGAGCTGCCACTCCCCCCACACACATAGGTTATATTGATTTCATGTGTCTCCATGATCAAAACGGAGCCAAAGGTTGTCTGTTATGTAGGGAACTTGATTGCAGCCTAGGAAATCTGGCTTATTCCAACAATAGCAGATGCTCTCTTGGGCCTACATTGTCCATCCTGAAGATAAAGACTATTCTGAATTCTGTTTTACTTAGAAGAGCAGAGAGAAATAATGTATAGATCTCAAAGCTTACAATACATTGATGTGAGCTATAACTTGGGTTGGGTAATTAGGTTTTTTTCCCAGTAGCTTGCTGATGACATTTAGCAATCCTTTAGCAGCACAGATATCATTGAATTTAGCATCTAGGAAACAAGAATAAGTATGGAAAATAGGAATTTACCAAGCAGCATGCAGGGGTGAACTCCTTCCCCGCCCTGCCTCTGCAACAGCATTCTGTTGCCAGTGTTCCAGAGATCCTATCATATTCCTCTTCCTTCCCCCTTGCAGGGGGTGGCATTCATGTTGTGCTTGGTTTGTGGTCCTGGCCCTGGGAACAAACATTCCTAGCTACAGTCCCTGCTGAAAATATAAAGCCAACTCCAGTAGAACTTAATTAAATTCTTTGTTTAATTTTTATTGAAAATTAATTTTTAAATTTTTTGTTTAAACTTTATCTTTGTGTCTGTGCCTGGTATAAAGTTCAGGATTTTAACAGATACTTGTTGAAGCTCACCGGTTCAATACCAAGTAGAGACTGGGCAATTTCCCCTTAGCCGCAGAGCTATCTAGTATATTGTTGAGAAATAATGTTCCTGAGTCAGGGTCCTTTATGGGACCAGCAGGGGCCATCATCAAGGCACCTTCTGGTTTTAATCTTCTTAGCATGGTTTGATATATCTCTAGCATTCAACCATATTTAAGCTGCCTGGACCCTTTTGTAGGTCTTGTCAATTGAGATACCACAGCCTACTGGTCTCTCTAATTTCATTTCACCCCTCCCCCTTTTAATGGTTGCCTTCTGCTTTTAATACTCGAAACAGTTATTTTACCTTGGGTAAGCAATTAAAGAGATTTGATAGAATACTCTGTCTAAAAGTCAACTTTGGTGTTTCACCCTCCCACAGGCTGCTTAGATGCCATTGGAATTACCTAAGTTCAAGCTGCCACCAGCACTAGGGGAAGAGGTAACAAACGCAAATGACCTTTTTTTATCTGTAATTGTTATTGCCATTTGACTTTGTTTTAATACAGGTGACTTGTAGAGGAGATATGTGCTCAGAATAGACATGGAACTTTAATCTTTGACCTGGACCTGGTGCTGCCCACTAATGGCCCAGGTACCCAGCATGTGCCCAATGGAGGCTAATGGTGCTCGATTGGGTTTTGGAGATAAGTGTATGAGCTCTAATAGAATATCTTTATTGAGTTACTGATAAAAGCAGGAGATAAATGACCACCTGTTTATTGAAGAGTTGCATGTGTAGAAGAGGAGAGCCCATGTTTGTGGGGTACTTGGGAATATCTCCTGGTCACTAAGGATGTGCTCTATGACTGTACCAGCAAACTGTCTTCTTAGCCTAGTAAGATTCTGTATAATAGGAAGTCATCAGGGTAGATAAGAATGGGATAGGTGATGTGGTAAAAGGCCAGAAGAGTCAGTATTGATATTGCCAGCCTTAGTAAACTTTGAGACTGGTAGCATGATGTAAGGGAAGATGGACTGGAGCCAATAGAATGGGGGTCCTGCCCTGTCTCTGCCACCCATAAGCTATGTGACATTGGATAAGTCATTTCAACTCTTTCAGGGTGTGTTTCTCATTTCCCAACCTGAAGGGTTGGACAGTAGATGACTTTCAATTTCTCATTCCTCACTTAGTGTGACTTTTTATAAAAACTATTTTTTATTGATACTTTGGTTTTTCTAATATCTCCTAAAATTCCTCCTGTATTCCTCCTTTTCCTTACAGACAGCCATCCTATAGAACAAAGATATATTTTTTAATAAAAAGAATAGAAAAAAATTGAAAAAAATCTGACAAAAATGTGCCATGCTCCATATACCTCCCTCCACTTCTGAAACGGAATGGTAGCAGATGTGTAAATATTATTTGTTAAACTTAAATTAATAATGTGTCAGTCATTGGAAAGGTCTTTAGCAATCACCCATTCTCCAATCCAATAAACATTTACTAAAAACAATGTCAGGCATTGTGCTAAGCCCTGGGGTTACAATTAATAAAAAAGAAAGACAGTCCCTGCCTTCAAGGAGCTTACAAACTAATGGGGGGAGACAACACACTAGGCAGGGAAGCAGGGTGGGGGAGAGTGGGGAGGGACATCAGGTGGTACCGGGCATAAGGATATCTTGTTCAGTGGTGTTGAAACCAAACAATATAGCAGATGCAAATTGGAGGGAGCTGAGAGTTCAGTTTGCACTCCTTATAAAGGAAGGCATTGGGAGGAATTTTTTTTTTCTTTCTGCTATTCAATCCAGAGACTGAGGGATGTGGTGTCAATTGGGGCTTGAGTTAGCAGCATGGTGGTTAGATTAGAAGTGATGAGCTTATTCTGAGAGGCATCAAAACAGGCTGAAACCATGATTCCCCCATTTTACAGATAAGGCAACCAAGATTCAGAGAGGTTTAAATGACTCATTCAAGATCACAGAAATGGCTTGTGGTAAAAATGGGGTTAAAACCCAGGTCCTCCAAATTCAGTGCTCCTTCCATTTCTCCACAATGCCTATCTGTTATTTAGAGAAGATGTAGTAAAGTTCTTAGAATTTATTAGTAAAAAGGAGATAATCAGTCTTCATCTTTTATTTGTGCAGGGTTTTTTTCTTCCTCAATGTAATCAAGGCTGCATTTGTCTCAGTTTATGTCTCCCCTTTTCCGTCATTGGCCATAATCATTTTGAATTTGTCTCTTCGACTAAGATACCAGATGGCCACATACATATTATTCATTTAGCAAATTTAATGACCATATTTATTCCCTTCTCAAAGATTATCTACAGATAAAATTCCCTTCTCATATGTTTAACATTAGTGATCCATGTTCAACCTCTGCAAAAGTTCTTACTCTGAAGGCTAGAAAATGAACCCTCTATAACTACTTTTTGGAAGGGATAGGGAAAGAACCTGTGATTTCACTGGTCATTAATTGATGGGTGTTCAGACCCCTTCCTTCATGAGGAAACTCCCTTTACTAATGCACATGGATCTTTTTTCTATAACTTATGATCTTAATATCCCATTGCCTGGGATGCTGGTTGGTTAGAGGGACTTTCCTAGGTTAACATAGCCAGTATGTGTCAGTAGTGGTTCCAAGGCCAGATCTCTACTCTGCTGCTTTTCTTCAAAAATGAACTTTAAACTAGTGGGTTATCACATCTCTTAGTAATGTGACCACGCCTAACTCTATTATTTATTTGACTATATTATTGGTGCTGAATTGGTACAGATGATATGATATAGTAGAAAAAATATAGAACTTGGATTTAGGAGAGAAACAGGTTAGAATCTAGGCTCCATTCATCAATCTACTGGTCAAACCATCAGTTTATAGTTGGGTATTTCAGGGAAACCTTTGAAGCTCAATTTATGTCTGTAAAATGGGGATGATAATAGTTGTGACTTAACAGGATTGTTGTGAAGAAAGCTCTTTGATAAAACTTGAAAGTGTTAGAGAAATGTGAATTGTTATCAGTAGTTATTATATAAGAAATATATCAGTGGTCTCACAAATTTTTAGGATTAGTACTTAGTTATGGAAAGGTAATTTAAAAAGATTTACTCTTCACAAAGAGAGGCAATGTGGCTTAGTGGATAAAATTTCAGTTTTGGTGTTAGATGCACCAGGTTTAATTCTGACCTCTGAGTCCTGACTGCCATACTGGCTGTGTGATGCTGGGAGGCCATGTTGACTGTGGGACACTGGGTTGCCATCTCTTAACCTCTCAATGCCCAAGTTGCCAATCTGCATTGGTAAACAAATTTTTCCTGGTGTTGTGTTTTTAAATCTGAACTAATAGGCCTGAACCTTAAAAAACAAAATAGTTTCTTCATAAATAGTTGGTTTTCCATTGTCCAATGTAAAATACCTGTAAAATATCTGTAAAAATATATATAAAAAAATCTGTAAAAATACCCAGTGTTTGCAAATTGATGGTCATCTTTTTTTTTTTTAAAGCTTTAATACTTTAATAGGCATAAAAGTTGTTTAATTTCCAGGGCTATCTGGTCACAGAAAATGCTGTTAATTTGATGCCATATGAACGAACCTGTTACTTACTGGTAAAGTTCTAGCATCCATGAGAACGCAATTCAAAACTTGGGTTCTCTGGAGTTTTCTGAGATTAAGTTTCTCCTGCTGGATTCTCTCCAGATATCCATTCTGTTTTGTTTGGTAGGGCAATACACTAAATAAATAAAGTGGGTCACCTATCATCCGACCTTCTTCACAAAGTAGGGAAGGGAACTTTGTGTTTATTTAATATTACTTGCACTCTTAAAAACATTTTAAATAATGTCTTTAAAAAATGCCATATCAATTTCCTGATATCTTCCCCCCTCCTCGACTTTTAGAACCTTCCCTTACCATAAAGAGAGTTACATAATGACAGCCAAGCAAGTTGAGGGCATGAGGACATTCAACATTTGTAGCCCCCTGGCTCTCTGGAGAGGCAGTGGTTTTATCATCATCTCTGAAACGAAAATCATTTCAGCTTTTAATTCATCTGCCTTGTAATGCTTTTTAATTATGTCATTATAGTCATTTTGCATATTCTCTTGGTTCTACTCTCTTTCCTCTGCATTATTTCTCGTAAGTCAATCCATCAATAAACATTTATTAAGCACTTAGGGTATATAAGGAACTGTGTCAAGTGCTGGGTATCTGCAAAGATAAAATGAACATTCCCTGTCCTCAGGGAGTTATATTCTATTGAGGGAAACCACATGTGCATGTAGAAATACAGATAAAATATACATGAAAGAAATATCTGATGATTTCAGCCAGGGTCACTAGCACTGGGAGTGGGTAGGGTCGGGAAAGGCAGCCTCATGTGGGAGGTGCTGCTCAAAATGAGTCTTCCCTTGGTTTTCTGAGTTGTTCATTTGTGTTATTCCTGAAGGTACAGTGATATTTTGTGACATCCAATAGCGCAGACTTGGTAGAGGACACTCTCAAAGGCTGGCCATTGAATCAGAGGCAAAATCAAGCCAGGGACCTCCAGTCTTGAGTCAAGGTACAGATGACATTTGGGTTGCTCCATAAGTACTTTTGGTCTAGTGTTACAACAACCATTGCCACAGTCACCACAAAGTGTCCTAAATCCATGGAGTTAGACAATCTATTCTTTGTGGGCAAGCAGGTTAGACGTAGTCTGAAACCTGTACAATAGGGTCAGGAAAGCATCAATAATGGCTGAATAGGTCTGCGTTTGGGAGGCAGGGTGGGGTAACAGAAAGTTTTGGATTTGGATTTCTACTCTAAGAATCTGAATTTGAATCCTTGCTCTGAACTTTTCTCTCTGTATCACATTGGGCTAGTTAGTTAATTTCCCTACTTCTCTGGTTCCTCTTCTGGAAAATGAAGGAGATGTACCAGGACACTAAGGACCCTTTCAGTTCTAATTGCTAGGTGATCTTGGAAGCATTACTTTAACCCCCCTGGGCCTCAGTTTCTTCATCTCATTAGAAGACTTTAGAGGGCCTCTAGTCTGGCCTCCTCATTTAACAGATGAACAAATTAAGAAAGGTTACTTGACTTGCAAACAAATTAAGAAAGGTTACTTGACTTGCCTGAAGTCACTCAATGTTGCTGAGTGGGATTAGAACCCAGGTCTTTCAGATTTTAATCATTGTTAAGTCTAGTGCTCTGTGTTTTGTGTCACTAGCTAGATTAAAATAGGGAGCATCTAATCAAAAGGGAAATTTGTATGTAAAAGCTTACTTGGTGAAAAAGAGTAAGAAATTCAGATTGTTAATGACATGCAGAATTCTTGGCAGTGATTCCATTCCTTGCCAATGAAGGAAGTTTATGGTTTCTTGTGAGTGCCTCAGCCCTCAGAAAGGTTGGAGCCCCAGGTCCTATTCCTTGTTTGTTTGTTTGATCACATTTTCTCGACTTCAGTTCCAAGGATTTTAGTTTTTATTAATTGTTATGATTCTGGACTTGGGAGTTAGGAAGGTCCAGGTTCAAATCTTGCCTGTCATATTTGCTAGCTGTATGAATACGTGAAAGGGAATTGCCCTTCCTTGGGTCTGAGCTGCTCTGTAAACTGTTGGTAAGACCTGTAGTATTTGTCTTCAAGGCTTTTGTGAGGCTCAAAGCAGATGATGAATGTCAAGGTCTTTGAAGATCCTAAAACATTATATAAATGACCATTGTGGATGAGGATGAGGATGATGAGGACAAATGACAGTCGGTCAGTCAACGTGGTAAAACCCTGAGAGTTGGGCTTCGTGAGCTCAGGTCTACAAAGTGGCTAAAGCAATGTGTTTCAGCTGAGACCCAGCATCCCCGTTGTCCATCGTGTGGCTTTCCACAGCTTCCTGTCTCAATTGCACATCTTCAGGCCATGGTTCTTGCAAAATTTTCCAAGTTAAAACACAAAGTCCTTCTCATTGAATCACCAGCAAACTCTCTAATGAGGCTAGGCTTCCCTGTAATCCCTTTGATTCCCATTCCCTATTTTTTTATCGGGCCACTCTCCAAACACAGTGGTTCTTCCTTGTGGCCCTAAAAGAGAGACTTTTCTTCCTCCCTCTGCTCCCTTCCTAGAGGGGTCAGTGGGTCCATAAAAAATCGTGAAGTGCCTTCTATGTGTCAGACGTTGTGCTAAGCACCGGTGCTACAAAAAGAGGTAAACATCTTTCCCTTCCATGAGCTCACAATCTAACAGGGGAGAGAATAAGCAAGTAAATGTGTACAAACAAGCTACATGAAGGATAAATCAGCAATAATTAAAAAAGGAAAGGCTCAAGAATTAAGAGGGGCTGGGAAAGGCTTCCTGTAGCAGATGGAATGTTAGATGAGATTTGAAGGAAGCCAGGAAAGTCGATAGGCAAGGGATAAGGGGGGAGAATGTTGTAAGCATGGGGGATAGCCAGAGAAGATGCCCAGAGCCCAGAGACAGTGTCTTATTTGAGGAACATGTATCTAATTCATTTAATAACAATAACTTAATTATTTTATATTATTATACTATTAATATAAATATTGATTATTAACTTAATAACAGCGCAGCATTTTTCCTTCCCTGCTGTCCCTGAAGTCTGCCTTTCCAGATTTCAACAGTATGTTTCAGCTGCCGTCTCACTCTGAGCTTCACTCATTGCTTGAGGCTTCCCCATCCTGGAATATCAATTTTCCTTTGGGCTTCTCATCTTTTACAACAGAACCTAGGCTTCTCAGGAATGGACGAATGATCGAAAGACCTTTAGCAAACACTTACTAAATACCGAACAACCATGCCAAATTCTGGAGACAAGGAAGATGGCAAGGAGTTGGCGGCAGGATGGATGGTCACAGCATGGTCTAGTGCTGCAGGCAGGCAGGTTAGACGTAGAAGACCTATGTGTATTTGTAGTGGGCCTATCACCCATCAGGATAACACGGGCTCAGATGAGTTCCAAAGTAAGAAACTTTGGCAGGACCAGTCTCCAAGAGAGGCCTCATAACTTCTTGCAGGATGCATGGTTGGTGGGGTTATGGAGCTTCCCTTGCCTTGTAGAAATTCTCCTCCAAGATTCTCCCTAATGCTCTAGATGACTTCTTTTAGGTTTTTTACTATTGGACACCTATCAGCCCTTTTCTCATTGGGCACACTTAAATTTTAAATTCACAAAACCTCACTGTCTTTGGATCTTCATCATAACCCTTTGAGGTAGGTGTTATTAATATCATGCCACTTTACAGATGAGGAAACTGAGGCTTCCAGGGCCATCACACTAGTAAGTGTCTAAGGCAGGAGTTCCTCTCAGTCCAGAATGTTATCCATTGTTCTGCCTAGCTGCTGGTGTTTCCTGTTTTGGCCCACATGTCACCCTGTTGACTCATAGAGGCTGAATTTCACTAAAGCCCCCTGAGGCCTTTTCCACTTGAACTGCTGTCTACCTCTGCCTCCCCCTCACCTTCCTGTGCAGGGGCAACTTCCTTCAAATTATCAAAGTATTTACTTCCAGCATCTGTAATTTCATCCTTGTGCTCTCCCTTGTAGACTGCTACCCTGGGACAACCTTTGTGAACTGTGACTCAAATCTTCATTGCTCCTCAGCTAATGGGGAGAGGCCTCTCAGAATTCAGCCCAGCTCACCCTCTGCACTGTTGTCCTCAGGTCACTTGGCCTGGACTTCAGTTCTTTGAAGGCTTTACTTCTATCTGATTCTGTTAGTCAGGGTTACTCTCCAGGGGTTGGGGGTGGGGGGCAGAAAGTTCTCTGTATCAACAATGCAATTAGACTTCTTTTCTGTGTAATGTATATGCACAGAAGTTTCAAACAGCTTTTCTTTAATTTTTGGATTGATTTGTAAGGGCAGGGATTAGTGGCTCCTAATAAAGTTAAAAGATTAAAAAAAAATTAAGACCTGTATGAAGGTGGGTCTTTATTGGAACATCTGTCAGGAACCGAGGATCTATCTCCTCTGTCTGTGATAAGACAATGAAGAATGACGTTAATAGAGGTTAACCCCACCCCATCTATGCATTTGATAGTTTGAGGATAAACGTTTAATGAATAAATACGTTGTGAAATCTGCGTGACTAATGATGATAACCTAGGTATCCAGGAGAGATATTGGCATAACCGGTTCACTTAAGCAGGGCAGTGAGCTGTGATGTCACTAATTTATTCTGATTTTAAAAGCAGCAACAGTTCTTTAAGCTAAGCAGACATTTCTGAAGGCTTTCATTGGGCATTTTGTTAACCAGGCCATTCTTGCTTCATGCTGATAAGAGCTAGGTTCATTCTCATTAATGCTGGGCTGCCAATGATTTAGCCACTTAAAAATGAGTATGTTACTTGGCTTAATGCAGAGGTGTTTTGTTTTTAACCTAGTGATCAGAATAGCCAGCTCACCAGTGAGAGCCCATGATGTCTTAAAGATAATGTCTATGGGGAAATGGACTGAGAGTTGGAAGCCCTGGGTTTGAATCCCAGCTCCAGCCTTTACCAGCTAGCTGTGTGACTGAGGATAAGTCACTAATGCAAATAATGAATGTGGCAAATACTTACTAGGTACCCGGTTTACCCAATAGCTTCCCCTAAACTGTTTCCTTCTCTGTAAAATGAGGGAGTTGGGGGAATGGATATACACAGATCTGGATTTGGAGGTAGGAAAGCCTGGTATCAAGTACCGCTTTTGATACATGGATGGTTGTGTGTCCTCAACTACATCATTTTACCTATCACATCAGGGCCCCAGGTAATTCACTAGAACTAAGAAGTCACCAGTCTGCATTGGTAGAGGGGATTCTTCATGTTATTGTTAGTTGTTATTAGTTACATTATTACATGTTGTTATTAGTGCTAACAACAATGACAATAATAACACTTGAACCACCTTTTTGCTTTTATAAAAATCATTTCTAGTTATACGAGATACCGTGTCCCCCTCAACAATGTCTTCCATGATGACAAACACAAACACAACTAACTAACCCAGTGATCACATCTGACAGTATTTTGTACCCATAGTCTGTTAGTGCTCGATAAAAAAAAGGGAGTAGAATTTTTAAAAATTAAATGCTTTGTTTTTGCCTTTTTTAAAAATACCATAGTCCCAATAGTCTATCTAATTTTCACCCAGTATACTCCACTATTCTTTTTTGATTCCTTCCCTCACAAATATAGCATCTCCTCTTGTTACTAACACAGTGACCCATCTTACAGGCTTTTTTTTTTTTTGAGGGAGCACTTTGTAAATGTAAGTTGTTATGGAGTTAAAGAATTATGCAGAGATGACTATTAGAACATTAGAACAGGGGAGGCCAGGTGGCTCAGTGAGTAAGAGCACCGGCCACAGAGTCGGGATGACCTGGGATCGAATCCGGGCTCCGATACTCAGCACCACACCCAGAAATAACTGACCATTTAACTTTGAGCAAGTTACTTAACCCCAATTACTTAAAAAAAAAATTAGGAAATTTTAAAAGATTGAAATTCTCAGATGATTACTAAAGCCCATATTAGTAATACATTTTCACCTTACTTTTCTTGGTTCTCATACATTTGGATCTCTGACTTATCCAGGTTATTTATGGTATAGGGATGTATCAGGGAGCAGAAATAGAAGCCTGGTCGAGATGGGGGCTGAGCCAAGAATAGGAGGTACTGGAGTGAGAATGTGATTAGAGATTACAGGTATAGGAATGAGCAATAGAAGTATTCAGGTCATAAAGACTAACCAAACAGGTAAAGTAATAAGGAGAAAAATTCCATAATATTATTTTTGTTGTTATTGTTTAGTTGTTTCAGTTATGTCTGACTTTTTGTGACACCATTTGGGGCTTTCTTGGCAAAGATACTAGAGTAGTTTTCCATTTTCTTTTCCAGTTCATTTTCCAGATGAGAAACTGAGGCAAACAGGGTTAAGTGACTTAGCCAGGCTCACTGCTAGTAAGTGTCAGGAAGGTGAATTTTCCTGACTATCCATTGGCGTGCCTCAAATTAGGGACAGGGACTAGACCTAGGGATTTCATTGCTTTAAGGCACTCTCAGTTGAGTACAGTCCTTCTGCCGGTGTCAATTGGCACCTTCATGAGAATCTATAGTCTCAGAGAGACACCCACAGAGTTACTCAGTCAGTATGTGTCAGAGTCAGAGCTTGTATCTACCTTCCCAGTTTTGAGGTCATTGCAAAGAATGCTGAGAAAGACATATTCTAATAATAGTAGCTAACATTTACATAGAGCTTACTATGTGCCAGGCACTCTGTTAAGCCTGTTTCCTCATTTGATTCTCACAATTCTGGGAGGTAGGTGCTATTTTTATTGTCATTTACATATGAGGAAACTGAGGCAAACAGGTTCAATGTCTTGCTCTGATACTTACAGCCTTGTCTGAAGCCAGGATTTAAACTCAAGTCTTCCTGGCTCCAGATTATCTACTGTGTCACCTAACTGCCTCAAATTTGGGGGTTCTAGATGTTTTTATCTAATATACAAGCCTAGTAGGGAGTGTTGGGGAAAAGGTGAAGCTTTTTAGATAAAGGAAAAAGGCGAAGCTTTTTAGATAAAGGAAAAAGGCTGTTTTCAGGAACAGTTGCTCTATTGGGAACTAACAGCAGCCATACTTCTACTTGCAAAGAAACTCCCAACCATCTCTAAACATAGCAACCCTAAACTCCCAACCATCTCTAAACATAGTTACTATCATACAGTAACTTGAAGATATCACCTACCCTTGGACTTTGAATTTCCTCCTTGGAAACCAATAGTCAAATTAAAGTTTATCAACCTTTAAAAAAAAAACCAGTCACATGAAAGTTCTTCCTCTTTCCCTCGAAATGATCCCTTGTCCTTTCCTTGCCCTTTAAATGTGGTGGAGTCATCAAGGTTTAATCCTGCCATCAGCTTTTTCCATTCTATACATTCCTTTAACAATCAATGATTTATTTCAACTGTTATCATATCTCTACTGAAGATTCCCCAATACATACCTCAGTTGTTAACCTCTCTCAATCTTTAGCCCTTCTTCTCCGGTTTACCATAAGACTTGTCCACCTGGATGTCCCACCAAAACTGCAAAGATGTCTAAAGCTATATTTACTCTAAATCTAGTCCTGATTTTACTGTTTCTTTCAGTAATACCACCATTAGTTTAGACCTGTCTCCCTCACTGCCTCCCTCCACCTGGCAACATGTCATATCAATGCGTTCCGTCAGAATGCCGCTACCAACGCTATACCACGAACCTTCATTATCACCTACCTAAATCTTACTGTAACCTCTTACCAGGTCTTTCTGCCTCCTTTTGTTTCTTCCATCCCACCCATTTTTCATACCCTCTCCTTTAATGAAACAATCTGCTTTTATGAAAAGATTTGCTAATATCACTGCTTAAAAAGCTTAAGGAGCTCCATTTTGACCTACCAGGGAAAATTTCAAATCCTCTCCCTGGCATTCAAGGTCCTTTGCAATCCAGTAGCACCCTATCTTTCCAGCCTTTCCTCATTATTCCCTTTCATGAATTCCATCCCAGAATCAAGCTTGAAGAGTAACATGCCCCTTTTCATTGTCTGTACCTATCCATGTGCTTTCCTGTCCCTAAAATATTTTCCCTTATTCTCTTTACATATTTCATCCCTACGCAGTCTATTAACTGCCAACTTGAATGTTCTCTTCCCAGTGAAGCCTTCTCTGATTTCAATCATCACCATTAATTTGTAACCTTCTTCTTTCTCAGACTTTATATAGCAAGTTTAAAAAAAAAACTTTTCTCATGCATTTATGGGGCAGCTAGGTGGTGCAGTAGATAGAATGACAGGCCTGAAGTCAGGAAGATTCATCTTCCTGAGTTCAAATCTGACCTCAGACACTTACTAGTTTTGTGACCTTGGACAAGTCACTTAACCCTGTTTTCCTCTGTTTCTTCATCTATAAAATTAGGGGGAGAAGCAAATGGCACACCACTCTAGTATTGGTGAAGAAAACCCTAATTGGGGTCATGAAGAGTTGTACGTGACTGAAACAACTGAGCAACAGTACATTTATATACTCTATATAGAGAATCATATAATTTATATAATATTACACATTAATATTTACATAATATATAATATAATAATTTTAGTTATGTAATATATTACAATATAAATATATGACAATAAATATATAACATAATATTACACATATTATGCCCCTGTATTATATACCTACCAGACTGTAGACCTCCTGAGGGTGTAAACAGTGGCAATTTCCTAAGTGCATTGCTTTTTCATATATCAGTGGGGGAGGAAAGAGAAAGGGGTGTGGAGGAAGTGTGAGTTCTTTGGTGTGGGGAACCCCTAGTGTGGAAACTCCTTCCATCGATGCCAATTAGCCACTAATGTATAATTTAATATCTTAAAGAGTTGCTTTGTTCAGTAAGGGATTAAGTGACATGTTCCATGGTCACACAACTCATATGTGTCTGGGTTAAGGCTTGAAATCTGGCTTTTTGACTCGAAAGCCAGTTCTCTATGTCCCACGCTAATGCTTCACATTTACAGAACTAGTATATGGCACCATTTGTTCTTGCTGAACTTCAGTGAGGAGTCCTCTGCAGACGGCTCCCAATTAGATTATCCTTTTAGGTCAGAGACTGTATCATTGCCTTCTGTATCCGCAGACACGGTGGCACACTGGATAAAGCTCTAGGTCTGGAGTCAGGAAGACTTGAGTTCAAGTCTGATACCTACTAACTGTGTGACCCTGGTCAAATTGTTGTACCTCTGTTTGCCTCAATTTCTTCATCTGTAAAATGGGGATAATAATGGCACCCACCTCCCAGGGTTGTGGGCATCCAATGAGATAATCGTAAAGCACTTTAACACAGTTCCAGACACATAATAGGCACTTTACAAATGTTAGCTATTACTATTGTTGTTATTATTCTATATCTCAGACACTGCCTGGGGCTTCTCCAGTATGTAGTTAGTGCTTTTTAAATGTTTGTTGGCTAACGGAGATGTCCAGCATACGGTAAACCAGGGTAATTCAGATGTTATTGACTGAACAGTTTGGTTGGAATTTTGAGTCTGTGAAGGGAAAGCTGAGTCATTCTAAACGCAGGGGCCTGTTGTGTGTCTAAGTTTGGACAAATGCCAGGTGAACACAGTGATGCCAGCTGAGAAGGAGAGCACGCACATTCAATCCAATTTATACCAAGCCCTGAAAACAACACTTCCGAGCCACTGGCTTATTCTGCTTTCTGGTGCCCTGTTAAGAGAGCAGAATCAGGGTCTTCAGATACATTACAGATATTGTGTGAAGGTCACCATTCTGCTAGTTAGTTAACACCATGTTTTTTTCCCTTGAAGATGATATTGCTGTTCTCACCAAGTTCAAGTCCACAAATCCAGAAGGTATTGTACTAACCAGAAAAAAAAAGATCTCATGTTCACCACCTTGTTAATCGTTTGTATTGTGTCTTGCTTTGTGCTGTCACCAACATAGCCTTCTTCCTTTCCCCAGACATAGAAAACCCATGGCAGTCCTTCTGAAACCCAAATGGGAGAAAATCCATCCATCCATTCATTCACTAACCTTTTACTCAATGCCTATTTTGTACATAACAATGCGCCAGGCATTGGGAGATCTTGGGAAGAGAGGCAGGAAAGCTATCTTGCATTTCAAAGATTTAAAATGTGGGAAGATGAAAACAATCAAATGATTTAAATGCTGACGACTAATAATTTTTTGATGATTCAGTTTTATCTTAATTTAATTATTTTAAATTATTTAATTAGTTTTAGTCATGAAGCACTACTGATTATAGTATTGAGGCAGATAACACAGTGGATAGAACACTATGCCTAGAGTCAGGAAGATCTGAGGTCAAATCTACCCTCAGATACCTACTAGATGTGTAACTTTACACAAGTCACTTAAATCCTGCTTGCCTCAGTTTTGTCAACTGTAAAGTGGGTATAATAATATCACCTACCTTACAGGGTTGCTCTGAGGCTCAAATGAAATAATATTTGGAAAAAGTGTTTTATCACAGTGCCTGGCATATAGTAGGTACTAGATAAATGTTTATTCCCTTTGCTTATTCTTCAAGTTTTCATGGAAGAAGATATCAGATGTCTTCTTTCCCATGTAGAAGAGGGAGATTCTTTTATAAATGGGGAAGAGATTGGGCACAAGTGTTGGCCCCATCTGTTCTTCAGAGGATGCAGAATGATAGAGTAGAAAGATTTCTGTGTTTAGAGGCAGAGAATCTGAGTTATAATTCAGGCTCTGACCTGTATGATATTAGATGAGCCATTTAACCTCCCTCAGTTTCCTCATCTGTAAAATTAAAGCGGTTGGTCTACATGACCTCTAAGGTCTCCTTCAACTCATAGATGCTATTACAGGGTAAAATAATTGAAATAATATTCTACAACACAACTCAGTTCTTGCCTTTAAAACCTTCCATACTATGTTTTCTTTTTGGTGTCTTTTAGAGACACCATCCTATGAAAAATGTTACTTAAAGAGATGAGTAGCATTTGAACATTTCTTAGAAACTGTTGAATACTTAGAATCAGTTGACTAAGTAGAAGCACACCGAATTAGAGATGGCAAGAACCTTTAATCTATCATTCTCACTTTTAAGGTGAGGAAATTGGCAATATAGTGAGAAGGAGGAAGTGCTGGATTGGAATTTACTGAACTTGGGTTCAATTCTTGCCTTGTGACCTTGGGCAAGTCACTTAACTCATTTGTTTCTCAGTTTCTACATCTCTAAAATGAGAGGCCCTCTAATGTCCTCCCCTTCCCCTCAAACCTGTGGGCCTATAAGTGATTTGTTCAGCATCATACAGCAAGCTGTTGGGCAAAACTAGAACCTGGCACCTACATCCCTCTGTATTCCTCATGATCAGTCTGGTAACTTCATGTAAGGCCCTAAACTTGCATTATATTTCAAATTATTCCCACCTCCACTTTATTTTGTCAAATCTGCTATTCTCTTTGGATATGCTCAGAATTAAACTAAACCTCTTTCCCCCAATATATTTTCCATAATGACTAAGGATTATCTTTTTATTCTTTCCCCTTTTATCTCCCTGACCTTTAAAGTCAATTAGCCAGTAAGCTACTTATTAGACATTTATTTTGTAACCAAACACTGTGCTAAGCTGCTGGGGATTTTTAAAAAATGGCAATCCCCCCAAAACAACAACAACAACAAAAAAGCCACTTGTCCCTACTCTCAAGGAGCTTACAGTCTAATGGGAGAAAAAACTTGCAGACAATTATGTACAAAGTTTTTAAAAATAGGCTAAATTAAAGATAACCCAAAGAGAGGAGGCCCCCGATTTAAGGGGGATTGATTAGGTAATCGATTGATTGATTGACCCCACCATCTACAAGAACTCTTTCCTATAGATTATGGGATTTTTGCCAGGACTTGAAGGGATCCAGGGAATCCAGGAGGCAGTGATGAAGAGGGAGAGATTTCCAGGCATGGGGCAGAGCCAGGGAAAATGCCCCAAGATGAAAGATGGAGTAAGAAAAAGATCGAGGAGGCCAGTATCCTTGGCTTGCTGAATTTGTGTGGTGTGGGGCAGGAGTATTACTCCACTATTTGGCGGTGGAAGCAGGGACATGCTGGTGCCCTTTTCAGTCCCGTGTAGATGCCCACCCACACATCCTAGGCTTAGCAACTGGTAGACCCAGGTAAGCCCAGTTTAGGCCAAGCCTTGTGGCTGGAGATGGGAAAGGAAGAAGGCTGATGAAGCAAAAGAAAAATGAGTCTTGCGCTGCATCCCGCACGCTCCTTTCTTGTTTAGTGCCATGCTCTTTTTGTAAGGGATGTGCTGTGTACACAGTAGCTTTTATGTTTCCTACCTTTCAGATGTTGCTGCAATAAGAACTTATCGGCCAAGCAGTACCAGTGGTGGGGATGGAAATCCCAGCTTTGCCCACTTTTAGCTTATATGTTCTTTGGCAAATCACTATAACTCCTAGGATTGTGGTTACTCAGTGTGCAAAATGAGGGAAAATAATGAGGACTCACTTATTACTTTGGAACTTCTTTCTCCTATCTCTAAATCTAAGACTCCTTAAAGTTTCTGAGATAGGAAAGTACATATAAAAAAATGTCACTTGTGATACTGCAAGAAGAGTGAACAAAGAAGTCTAGGAATGTGTACAAAGCATAGGGTAGATTGTGCCAGCTTTGTTATGTACCCTATTTACAGGCAAAGAAAGTAAGCCAGCTAATGAATGAGCTAGGATTCGAACCCTGACCTCCTCATTTTAATCTTTAACTGTATTTCTCTGGCATCATGTTGCCTCTCACATTCTCCCCCATGCCCCACCCTCTGCTGCCACTACACTAAGGATATTTTCCTCACATATTTTTATTCACTTACACTTATTATTATTCCTAAGGATATTTCATATGTCCTTTTGAGAAGTTTTGAGATGAGAAGATTCATCTCCATGTCTTCCTAAGGAGGCATCAGGATAGGGTAGAGTGCTCAGTCTCTGAGAAAATTTTTTCTTAATGTTGATGCATCCCATAAATTGCCCACTTGTCAGTGTTACAGGTACACAGCTCGAAACTGTGTAGGATTAAATTCCATTAATGTTCTGGCTGTGATCGGCCAAATGTAATTTTCAGCCAACAAGTCGAGGTGCTAGTGAGTCTCAGATGACAAACAATGGGAACTTTCCATGGGCATCCTTTTGGCTTGCAAACCCATCTGATGTTTTATAGCTGTGAATATTCTCACTCCAGAAATGTAATTTCTGATGGGCATAGTGATCAGTATTCCTCCAAGGGTGAGGTTACAGCTTAAAGAGTAAGAGAAGGTAAACACTTGTAGTCTTTTGTTGTGATTACAAAAACACATTTTGTAAATGTTCTTTGTTGTTGCTGTTAGTGGTGGTTTGGAAATTCTTTGTGCTCACCCAACTCTGTGTTGAGTGTGGGCACTTATTTAATTGTCATTGTTTTTTCCTTCCTTCCATGCCCCAGAGCTTGACCAGCAGAATTCTTGCCAGTTCCTAATGCTGTGACTAGGCACTGAACTCCTTCCCAGCAGTTGGACAGTTTTTCATGAAATCTTATTCTTCTCTCCTCTAGGAGAAGAATCCAATGGACCTCTGTACGAAACGAATTCCAATGCAGGATCTGAACTCCCAAGCAGCTCCGAGGTATGCTTTAAATCAGTCACTCCTCTCTTAAACCTCAGAACAGAAGATGGATACAGGGCAGGATTTTTTTTGAGATGAAGGAAATTTACTATTTGGAGGTGGTGAGGCCTTTTGATTCCAACCATTTGCTCAGTTTAAACTATGCTTTTTTTCTCCCAAGCACATTCATCTTTGTGTGATAAATAAAGCAGATAGTATGCTCTGTGCAGATTCTAATATTTCATCTTTCCAGGGGCTGTTGGAATGCAGAAACAAATTAGGAAATGTACCATGTACTTTTTGAATTTGATTCAAGGCTTCTCAGGGAGCAAACCCAGCCACACTGTGACTTTACATAGAAGAGGCCATCCCTGGAAAGAAGTTTTCCTGGCAGCTTTATATTTATATTATTGACCTTGATAAGAGAAGTCCTGGTTTGGTGGTTTTTTGTAACAGAATTTTTTAACCAGGCACTATAAGTCTAGTTTATGAAAATAAATCAATTTGAATATGCATATTCTCTTTGCTATCTGTTACAAATATAGCTTCTCAAGAGAACAAAGGAGATTAATGATTTGCTTAGCAAAGTATAAGGTCTACTTCCTTCTTTATCTACATAAATATTTATATATTTACAGCATTGATATAAGGACCTGAGGGACCACTAGTGTCTCTTTGGAGTCTATGATTCTTGGCCTATACTGGGCAATGCAGCTCATAAAATCCACAAATAGGAAGACAGATGAATAGATAACTAGATAGACAGACAGACAGATAGATAGATAGATAGATACATAGACCTAATTGCTTTGTTAATATATTTTTATATATATATATATATATATATATTTTTTTTTTTTTTTAGAAAAAGTTTTGGGATTTTGGTAACTAATCCAGAATAGGGTTCTTATCTTTTTTATGTTGTGGACTATTTTGGCAGACTGGTGAAATCTGTGGATCCCTTCTCCAAATAATGCTCTTAACTGGATTGTAAAGGAAATCATTTATATTAAAATACAATTCTCCAAATTTTTTTTTTAAAGTTCGTGGGCCCCAGGTTAAGAACCCCTGTTAGGAAGCACAAATGTCCAATGAAGAAGCCAGAAGAGGAAATGAAGTTGTTTCATTGTCAGTTCATTTAGACCTAAAGGCCTGCATTATCAAAAAGTCATTTGGCTGTGGGAACAATTAAGATAAAAGGTGGTTTGTGGTCTCTCCATTCCAGGAGCTCTGCACTCAGGTTAGGCACTTTGGGGGGTCTATGTCTAGGAGACAGACCACTGGCCAGAGGCCTTCTTGAGTTCTCTGTTAGCAACGGGATTTCTGAAAGTTTAGTGGACAAAACATTAAATATCAAGTCTGAATGTATATAGGCATAATGAAGTGGAAGGTTGAAAGAGTTTTGTCAAATCATAGCAATAAAGTTATACTTAAAAAAAAAGATTGAGATTTCAGGGATGGACAGGAGCAGGATGGTGGTGGTTGGGAGAGATGAAGGAGGGCTTTTATTCAATCAGTTGATCATTTCTTGCCTCACTCCTGCATCTTTCTTGAATAGCTATGACTCTCATGTTGATAGAACTGAAATCCGAGATATACAGCCACCTGGATGATAGTTAATTTTTCATTTTTAAAATATATGTCTTAATATGCTTAACGATATTTGAAACTAAAACTTTTAGCCATAGGCTGAAGGAAATGTATGCATATTTTCTCACAAAGAAACTCTCGATGGATGGATTTCTTCTGTCCATTGGTATTCTCTCTTGGTTTTCAAAGAGTGGAGGTAGATTCGCATCCTTTAATATGAGACACAGTTTCTTTTTAAATGAATCAAGTAGAATTTAAACTTCTTTCATATGCCCTTTTTACCTCTCTAATTTTCTATAAGCCCCAAAGCCAGGTGTACAGTTGTATATGTGAAGTGTAGCCACATGTCCCCTTAATTGCTGAAACCATGGTACCAGCCCTTGTAGGGGCCCTGCTAGGTTAGGACTAGTTCTCTGGACTGTTGAGAAAAATTCATTTCTGT
Source organism: Petaurus breviceps papuanus (assembly GCF_028583685.1). Lineage (NCBI taxonomy): Eukaryota > Metazoa > Chordata > Mammalia > Diprotodontia > Petauridae > Petaurus > Petaurus breviceps. Next base: position 13,050,660 of record NW_027185804.1, read on the forward strand.
TTTGGAATGCTAGTATCTTCTAGTCAGCTATAAAGTCCTCATTAAAAACTGGAGGCCCAGGATTCATGCTCTGCTCCACATTCAGCCAAGAAGAAATTCCAGGAAAGTTTCAATGTGAAATTGGCAAGATTCTTTTTTTTTTCTTAAAGAAATAAGAAAGAACTGTCTAGACCACTTGCTTCCAAACTAGTGAAAGGATAAGTTGCATTGGTTTTCATTCAAACTAAGTCTAATTGCTGTTTCATCGGGAGAGGTAGATCCAATGCCTGTTAAAGAATAACCTCATAGATAGAAATCCTAACATTAGCATGTTTTTTCTGCTTAGATCAACAAACTGAAGTATAAGCTTGTAAACAATTCAATTGTCCATGATGCCACAAAAATGAGTGAAGAATCTGTGAATTAAATTCATTTTATTCTCTTCATTGCATAAGGAGCTCACTTCTCACACTTAAAAGCTTTAGAACACTCATGAGGATCCATCTCCAGTGTTCTCTGTATGATATAAGATCCCATTCTGCACTTGGCAGCCATTTCTTACCGGTGATGGTTTTATAATGGGATGCCAGTCTGAGTTCTGCAATGGCCCTAGGGATGGCTGGGATATATATATTAAAGGAGCTCACTGGAAAGTAGTAGATGGTTATAACCAAATTTGGATCCCTGTAATATGAATAGGACATAGCAGGTCTAGCTTCAAAGAATACCATCCCTTAGACTAGCATTCATTTGCCACTTTGCTTACATGGCAATTATAGTTGAAGTAGTTGTGTCCCCCCTACACACACAGACAGAAAACATAGGTATAGCTTTATGGAATTCTTACAAATTTCCCAAATATTAAAGATTTGTCATCATTTTTGGAAACTCAGTGAAGAAAATTGTCATCAGTGTTTTCCCTAATCAGAGTAGCCTTTCTGCCCATCAAACCACCAAACCCAAACTCAATTGAGTTTTGCAAATGAAATTACCTTTCATTTTCTGACTACTCAGACTAACTACCTTGCCTTTATCCTGATTTTATATTTCCTTGGAGGACACCATGCTGTTTCATACAAAGGATTGTTGGAAGGGAGGAATTACAGACTTGACTGGAATAAATGCAGAGTTTTCCTCTGACTAATGAAGGACAAGCATAACTCCTTGAGAGTTATTACCGCCAGTGATGTATGAGTTGTAAAATGCTAGGAAAGATCATAGAATGAAGAAGAAGTACAGAAAAGTCCCCCATTTCATCTAAGGTTACAAGAAGAAGCTCTCAGAGAGATGAAGATAAAGTGCTCCATGCTTCCTCCATCCCCCTAGGAAGTAGCATGAAAAAGAGATGACCTAATTTACTTTCACAAACTTGTTTATAGCTTTCCATTGGAAAACAGAAGTAAGTTTTCTTTTCCAAAGTAGGAAGTTGTAAAGTGGCTGTGGGCATATGGCCTGTCTTTGGAATATTCAGAATCCTCCCTCTGAAATAATTTCAACCAAACTGTCCACCTTTCTGCGGATGACCTTGCAAACAGCCTCTGCATTTATTCATAAAGCCCATAGAGGAAAGCCGCTCCATAGACTTGCTCCTGCCATTTAAACAGAGAGTGCTAAGTTGGCTTGTGTATTTGCATGATCAGGATTCTTGCTGGTGCAGGATGGCGTGACTAGGACATGCCATATCCTGGTTTGATGTCCAATACATTTGGGTTCATTAATGGAAATACATCATGTAAGGCCAGTAGGGGTTGTAGAAATTGTATAAAAATTGTTAAAAGCACATTTGGTGAGAAGTAAGCCTTCAAATAGCTTGATTGTATTCTATACCAGACTACTGATGCACCTACCACCCTTGTCTCTCATCCCTGCTTGTGTATTCCCTCAGGGGACCCTAAAAAGCTTTGCTAGTTTTGACATGATTATTGTGGGGGAAGGGACTGTGACTGAGGGATGGAGAATGAATATTGCTACATTTTCTTAATAATTATCTTGCAGATCACCTCCTCTCTCCCTTTTCAGTGTTGGTAATTTCTCTTTGTGCCATAATTTGCTGGATTCCTGCAGGAAACTCAGCTTATCTTACACCTCATTGCATTTGTTGTCTTGCTGAGGTGTGTTTTGACAACTTTGCATAGCAATTGGTCTGCCCTTAGTACCACTCATTTGTCAGTTTCAAAACCAGCTTTGCCCTGGGATCAGCTTAATCATATAAAGAGACTTTTCAGAGGTAAAAGCAAGTTTGCAAGTCTTGGCCAGAGCTCACATTTTCCTACCCTGAGTGCTCCTTATTTTTTTTAGCACCATGCTATGTACACCCCTTAAGAGAAACCACCCAAAGCTATTTGCATGAGCTTTGAGTGCCCCCTGTGATGTGCATGCTAAAACCAGTCATACATATTGAGATCACAACTTCTGTCATTCACATACACTGGAGGAGGTCTTAAGTATTCTTTACTCTTTAAATTGGCATTTAGTATGTATGTGTGTATACATATGTATATACACATATACATATGTAAGCACATGTAAGTATATACATATAATTCTTTGTGATGTTAAACAACAACCAAAAAAACAAATTTTGAGAAGTCAATTAAAGCCTCTTTCAAGGTATTCTTCTTAATCATTTCACAAAGACTTGTTGGAAACAAAGATGATGAAGCAGTTAATTCCTGTTTTTCACTGAAGGTTCTAGCTGAGGGTGTTCTAGAAAAAAACAAAAGGCTCCACCCCCACCCTTGAGCTTCTTTGTTTTTCTCTATGTATCCTATGAATTATTTTTGTTGTTAAAATAAAGCTTCCCACTGCCTTTGCATCATCACTAACAGCATATATCTCTCCCATGATGCTACTGGCAGGGTCTAAGCAGCACTGAGACTACCTTGCTCATCTCTGATCATCAAGGGGTAAGCAACTACCAGCAGTCACACCTCCATGCATGAATATGAATGTGGTGTCTTCTAGTGGATGGTGACAGTTTCTTGTCCACTGCACAAATATTTTCCAGTTCCTCATATGTGATATTGAAGAGTATATGAAATCATCTGAAAGAGTTCCTTGGTTTAAAGGAATGAATCCCATAGGATTCAGTGAGTTTAAATTTGGGTCTTTGTCTTACCCAACTATGGTACATCTGAGGATCCAACAAATGGGTGATGGCCTTGAGGATATGGGGGGGGGGGAGGAGGCTGATTGCTTTGTAAATCCATTTGGAATATCAATGGAGAGAACTGGAAAGTTTTTGGTTTTACACTAGTCAGCTGATGACAGACTATGTTTGGAAGGGGAATGGGGATGTTGGTGTGCTTTCAATTTTGACTCTTATTAACATAGATGATGATTAAATTCTTACTAATATACTGATCTTCTGGGCTTGATATGATGAAAGTGTCAATTTAACTGTATTTTAAGGATGTGTGATTCGATTGGTGGGGGTACCCTTTCCACCAAAGTGATTTGTCACAACCCTTCAATGATCTGTTCTTTGAGAGTTGAACCTTGTCAATATTTTGAATGTTGTGTCAAAGAATGTATTGGTAGTACTTTTCATATTTCATGCATGGCATATTTTCTATTACCATAGCCTGTAAGAAAACAATGTTATTTTGATTGCATAGTGATGGCTATCTTTATTGTGGTACAATACATATGTTTATTTTTTTAGATGGAATTTGGTACTTTTCTGTAACTGACTATGATCCATGAGCTAAAAGATTTAGTGGTTCCACTATTTTATTTACTTAAGCTCATTATTAGTGGCTTTCTAAAAGTAGGGAATAAATTTTAAGATATTTTAAAATATTATTTTAAATCTATTTTAGAACATTAAAAAAAATTATGTTATGTGTGATGAATATGTGGTTCCATTCTACTTAAATCTTGTTGGAAGTCTTGTGCTATTTTTAAAAGAAATATAACCCAGTTTATTTGATAATTTATAAAAACAGCAACTCATGAACATACTTCACATGCATGCACATAACAATGAAAACTGGGGTGAAACAAGTCAGGATACAATTGAAAACAATAGGATGCAGTGATTTTTGTGTGCATATGTGTGTATATGTGTATGTGTGTAAATCGTATGTAATCATTTCCCGCTGACATCATGCTTGGTCTGCAAATCGGTATGGTGTAGGAGTTCGAGAACTGACTTTGGGTCTAGATTTGAGTTTAAGCTTTATGACACAAAAGTTGTTCGATCCTGGCTAAGTCATTTACCCTTTCAGTGTCTCAGGTAATTCTCTAAGACAAATCCCTGATGAGGTGTGGATCTGCATGGGTGGTTATCTACTCCTAGTGAAATCATAAATCTGGGACAAAACAAACAAAAAAACCCTTCTTTTCACAGATACATTTAATACTTAAAGTTTCTCTGCATGTAAATACAGTTTTATAAGAGCCAAGAGTCAAACACATATGGTTAGTGGTGTTATAAGTAAGTGTATCGGTCTTGGGATGAAGAAACAAACACTGATTGAATTAGAGGTAGCATTCTCCTGGATGGATGAAGGGAGTGAGTCTTTTGGTTTATTCTCCCCTCGTTCCATAACACTCCTTGGTTGCTATTAAAAGGAAATATGATGGTCAAACTGAGTCATCAGTCATGGGCAAAAAAGGAGCTGATTCATTGTTGACCTGGTCAATGGACTTTTTTCTTCTTTCTTGTACTTTTCCTTTTCCTTTCCCAGCTCCCTCCCCTGCTGATTCCCAAGATGTCTTAATATGTAAACCTCTCAGGGTCATACTCACAGTGCCAGGGATGTCCCTCAATGAACCCCTGGCTTTATAAAGGAAGCTTAAGTTCAAGGCAGCTTCCATTGGATCTGGCATCAAGTCAGATCATTTGTGTATCTCCAAATGACTGGAAAAGTAAGTTTGTAGGTAACAAGGCAAAGCTCTTTCTTCCAAATAGATGCTGGCATTTTCCCTCTAATTAGTATTATGTAGGATAGTCATGAAGGATTACAGAATCACAAAAGTTCAGGAATGGAAGGAACTTCACTGGTCACCTCCACCCCTCCCTAACTGGACTCAGTGTCTCTTCTATAACATACCAGCCAAGTAGTCATCTACTTTCTATGTGAAGGGGACCTCAGTGAGGAGGCCTTCCAGTAAGGGGGACCCCATCAATCTTCCTGCACCAATTAGTATTTAGACTTTAAGAATTTCAGAACTCTTTCTTTACAAGGCCAGTGCTGTGTCTGTTATACCACATTATGCCTTGAGGTTATTTGGTTTTGGATGCAGGTTTTTCTTCATTTTTACCATGTTTTGAGTTTTATTACCTGAAAGTCTGCATTCTATTATTTGACAATGGAACAAATGTTGTCAACATATTGGAAGGTGTGACTTTCTAGAACTTATTAAATCTAAGTTGATAATGAGTTTGTATTATAGACGTTGACAGGAATTGTTTGGGGAGCCTTGATTTTAGTGGAAAGCTTTGTTATTAATTTCAGGTATACAAAGGGCTTTTACAAATGATTTTTTCTGTCAAGCCTCAGCTGGCCATAATAGCTCTGAAAATAACGTACATCTAGTATTTTAGGCTTGCCAAGCACGTCACATCCATTATTTCATTTGGTTCTTACAACCACCCTGTGAGATAAAGCACACCAGGCATTATTGTCCCCATTTTACTGATAAGAAAACTGAAACTCAGAACGATCAGTCAGATAACTAGTGAGCAGCTCAGGTGGCTCTTAAATCCAGGTCCTTCTCATTATAACAACCGATCATCTTAATTAAGAGAAACAGCTAGGTAACAGCTACATGTTGTAACAGGTAGGAACACTGGACCTGGAATCGGGAAAACCTGAGTTCAAATCCAGCTTCAGATACTTACTAACTATGATTCTGGGCAAGTCACTTAATCTCAGTTTACCTTAATCAACCAGAGAAGGAAATTGCAAACCATTCTAGTGCCAAGAAAACCCAGTGGATAGTATAGGCACATTGTGGTTCATTGGGTCATGAAGAATCAGACAGGACTGAACAACTTCCTTCTTTCTGGGTGATTGATAGCGGTCTCCTCGCTATAGGTTAAAGCCTGGTCCTCTGATTGACTTGGTATCAGGAAATCTCCTAGGAAGAAACCCATTCCATCAATTCAGACCAGCATCTTCTGTCACTTGAAGTCCCAGAGAGTTTTCTGAGCACAGAGAAGTTAATTACTCAAGGTCACACAGACAGTAAATGTCAGAAGCAGGATGTGATGCCAGTTCTTGATTCTAAGGCTGTTTCTATATCCATTATTACCACACTCACTCTCTACAGTGTCTGAGACAACTACCCTGAGGCAATTGCAGGGGGCTTGTTCATCTTTCACACAATGATCACTGATTTGATGAGTCTCCTTTTGCAAGATACCAATGGAAATTTTCCCAGTGTCATTTTTAGACTCTAGATTTTCCAATATATTGCTTAAATAGAGCTAAGAGATGGCTTACAAGTTTAAACATGATGGCATACCTTTTTATCTTGTTTTGATGGCCACATTAACAATTGAAGCTATATAGCACTGAATTATTAACACTGAACAGATGCCACTAGAATATTTTTCTTTTTATTGACTCCATAATACCCAGAGTCACCAGCAAATGTCTCTGAGTACTGACTGTCAACTACACAGGAAAAAGGAAATGGGGGGAGGTGTAGAGGGGTAATATAGGCAGTCTCATCAGTAAGTTTCCTTTATCTGCACTGAGGCCAGGATGAGAAATCGGCTTAATTTATAAGAGATTGAAGTGGCCAGATATCTAGAATCTTTTCAGTGTGGGCATTATGAGATAATGGAGTATATTACCCAGAAGCTGTGAAATTTACTGGTACAGGGAAAATTTACAACAGGAAATCTCTCTCTCTCTCTCTCTCTCTCTCTCTCTCTCTCTCTCTCTCTCTCTCTCTCTCTCTCTCCCTCCCTCTCTCCTTCTTTCCCTCCCTCTGTCTCTCCCCCTCCCCTCCCTCCCTCTTGTATAATTTCCATGCAGAGGGATGGATATGCTCAGATAACACACCAAGCTTGACTCTTGTCTTGGACTCTATAGTTTATGATTATGTGGATAAAATAAAATAACATTTTCCTTCCTAACAGAGATAGGCAAATTTTATTGCCACCCCATAAAAAAACTTTTTCAAGAGATCCTGTATGACATGCATTTAGATTACTAGATTTGCCAACAGGAAGGACTGGGTTCAATTCTACCTCAGTTCCTCACTAGCTATGTGTGACATGCTGGGAACATTATTTAACTTTCTGATCCTCAGTTTTCTCTTCTGTGAAATGAAAGGGTTAGACCCAATGGTCTCCAAGGTCCCTATCAGTTCTAAATCTATCATACTGTGACAGCAAAAAAGTTACCTTTCTTCTCCCTTCTTCAATAGGGTTTCTTTCCATTCTTTTGAACTTTCATTAAAAAATTCTTTATTTAATTTAATTAAAAAATAATACGATTGTATCCATTTTAAAAGATTTTGCTCTATTGTATATATTGAAAGCATAAGAAAATAATTGCAACTAATAATAAGTTATTTAACCTTCAGTCCTCTAGTTTAGACAGTTCTCTAACCTGTATTCAGAATAAAAGCCTTTTATGGCTCCGAATGTTCTTACTTCCAAAATGAGAAAAAGTGCTGTATTTTAAATTCTGGAAAGATACAGCAGCCCCTGGGCAATACTAATTTCCACTCTAATGTGTGGGACAAAGAACATCTTTACAGCAACAGACCAGGCTGAATGGGGCAATTCAGTGCAGAGAAGGTGGCTATCTGCCTTGGAAGAAGGCGTTCCCTCATTCAGGATTTTCCTTTACTAATGAATTCCCAGGTCAGGTTCCTGTCTAAGTTTTTTTAACCCTCAGGTTCATGAGTTATCAGGAAAAGGTAATTTATACAGTCATGAGAATATGAGAATCAACTTGGCAAAATCTTGACAAAAGGAGATTTTGATTGAATCACAACCTGCACTGAAATCCAGTGAGTGGAATAGAGGATGAAGAACTGTGGATGACATAGCCTGTGTAACTTTTGTTGCTTGTTTCTTAGACTTCTAACAGCAGATAGAGTACAGGCTCTGAAGTCAGGAAGACTCATCCTCCTGAGTTCAAATGTGGCCTCAGACATTTACTAGCTGTGTGACCCTGGGCAAATCATTTAACCTTGTTTGCCTTGGTTTCCTCATCTGTAAAATGAGCTGGAGAAGGAAATATTACAAATCCCCCTAGTATCTTTGCCAATAAAGCCCTAAATGAGGTCACAAAGAGTCAGACATGACTGAACAACAACAGAATTCTTAGAGTTCTGCTATGTGCTAGGTTTCATTGGAAGCTCCAATTGACACCTTGCTGTGTCAGAGGATGATGGTGCTGCTTCGCACATCCAGGAATGTATGCTCAGTCAGGGAAGGCATATTTGGGGCTCTGAATTACCCAGTTCAGCATATATAAAATACAAAATAAATAATTAATAATTTAATAAATATAAAAAATTAAGCAAGTAGTATGTATATAAAATATATTAAAGATATGCTTTGTCCCAGACATTAGAATAAACATTCGCACTGCCTAGGTCCTGATCGTATCTTTCCAGAATTCAAAATGTAGCACCTTTACCTCATTTTTGGAAGTAACGAAAATATGTTGGGCCATGACAGGCTTTCATGAATATATCATATATCACTTGCAGAGGAGAAAAAGGGGATAATCTATGTGTATGCTCCAGTGGAAGTGGAAAGCAGAATGAACGGATGCATCTGACTATTTATATATTCAAGTAAATTTCATATTTGTCTGCTTTGCTTTCAAGGCCTTCTCCACCCTGGCCACCACTCTGTATTTCTAGTCTTGTTTCATCCACCTTTGTGGAAGTTATTCTTCCCCAAACACATTTTGCTATCCAGCCCTTGTCAATAGTAGCTTCCTTATCCCTTATCTTATGATTTCCTACTAGTATTTCAAAGCCCAGGTCAAATGCCAACTTCATCCTCCATGAAACTCTCTCTAACTCAGGATGCCTCAATATCCTACCTTGGGTCTGCTTCCCAGGAATTTTTCCTCTAGAATCTATGTGATGAAATTACATGCATGCAGTTATTATTTTGTTTATATTACTAATCATGACATGATAGTATCAAGGATAAGATTATATGGGCTCTAAATAAGTTGAACAGATAAGAAATTATGGGAATTGAAAGAGCCATTATTCTAGAGTATTCAAGGATGACTTTAGGGGGTGAGACTGAGGCCTAAATAAATGGGGGCTGCTCATTGGAGGGCTCCCATTTATCATTGCTCAGCTCTTGCCTTTACTTGATCTTGCTATCTATGAACACAGTACCAGAGGCCCAGTACAGGTTGAGGTGAAAATATTTGAGCATCTTATTTCCTGTTAGTCAGAGATTTCTTTCCTTTAAACTGCATTGGGAAGAAAAAGGATATGCCTACGAAGGTGTGGATGATTAAATCTCCCAGTTACCTCAAGCAAGTAGCCTAAGTTCATTTCATAGCTACCTAAACTTTCTTTGCTGGAGAGGTTGGGGGGAGTCCACTGATTACATCTATCAAAGATGGTACCTACACATTGGTGATTGGTTATTGCTTTGCTGTCATTCAATTTTTGGTAAGTCAGTCACTTCTCAGCAAACATAGTCAAGAGAATCAGTGCTGCACAAGCCTTCCTGTTTTAGATGTGGATTTATACTTTTAGTAGCCCAGATTCTTCCTGTTTTCATGACAAAGGAGAAGAGACTAGAATTTCAGCAAACGAACTCATCCAGAGGTATCTGGATTAACACTTTCAGTTCCAGTCCCTCTGACTGATCAGTTTGATACTGTTGCCCCAATTTAGATCTGCCCATTCTCTCTTCTGTTTTCAGTGAACGAAGCAACATTCATTAAGTACCAGACTGATTGCTGTGGACACAAAGGAAGGCAAAAACTCCCTTGAAGCAATTCGCATTCTGATCAGGGACATAACATATAAGTAACTAGGTTCTTACAAGATATATAGGGAATAGAGGGAAGTTAAGCTCAGAAGGAAAGCAACTAGTAGCAGGCAGGACAAAACTGATGAACTTCAGTTCCTTTAGGATGCTGGAAGACTTGTGGTCCTTAGAAATCTGCATGTTTCTTTCTTTGGATTAGAGTGGTACAGTGAACGTTCCAATGAGATTTTGCAATTCTGGAACTAGGAAGGGCCATTTTGGGTATGGAGGCTGTACTCGAGAGATTCCATGGAAATCGTCCTAGAATATACTGTTTGGAATATGCTTTAAATAGGCTATTTGAGAGAACCCTTTAAGATCCTATTTTACTTTTTCACAATATAGCATCTGAGATATTATATAACACATTCAATTCAACTGACATTGGCATAGCAAGGTGTGAGATAGAAACAAAGGTAATCTGGGATACAGAGTTTTGAAGGTGGGAAGGAAAGTATTAGCCATGAGAGAAAAGGATAATTATTTCATTCTGGGACTGGAAGGAAAGAGGAATATCAAGGAAAAATAATTTAATTTGGTGAATATTGAAGAGAAAATAATTTAATTTGGTGAATATTGAAGAGATGAAGGCAGCTAAGTGGCATAGTGAGTAGAGTGCTGGGCTGAGAATCAGGAGGACCCGTTTCTCCTGAGCAAATTCAGCCTTAGCCACTTACCAGATGTGTGACCCTGGGCAAGTCACCTAACACTGTTTGCCTCAGTTTTCTCATATGTAAAATGGGCTAGAGAGGGAAATGGCAAACCACACTAGCATTCAATATCCAGTACAAAGAAAACCTCAAATATGCCACGAAGAGTCAGACACAACTGAAACAACTCAGCAACAATAATCAAGGGCTTAAGAACCAAATGAGTGCTGAGGAAGAGGAGTTGATGAGTGTGGATTATCCTTCCTAAGAGTCCGGGAGCAAGGAAGAATGGATAAGTTTGAGTCTATGAGGGGGGAGGTAGAGGGTGGGGAGAGTTAAGGAATTTATGGTTAGAACTGTTCAAAAGAATGGAATACCTTGAAAGCAGAGATGTCAAACATAAGACCTGTTGAACCAGTTTAAAATGTAATTGGGAAATATTTGACAAGACAAGTAAAAATATAGTAGAATATAGAGAATGTTAACATGTGGGTTTCTACGTCAGTATGTGTATGGTTTAGTAGATTCTGCATTTATTATGATGACCCCCAAATCAAGGCTAAATGGATCCCCAAAGTATTCCTACTCAATGCAGACTGACTTGGCTTTGCACCCCTTAGTACCCTCACAATAGCTGCATGAGATGCTGCCATGGTTATAACCTATTGGTTTTTTTTTTCCTTAACTGCTTGGTATTGAATTTGTGGAAGTATTTCAGATTAAATATGTAACTCACGAGTATCAGCAAGGAGACCGAGGAAAGCCAAAAAGATCCAAATATCTTGGAATATCTCCATCCTTGTGGGGGGTGGGCAGTGTTTGCTAATTCTCTGTCGGTTGCTCCACAGACAGCAAAGAGATTTAACCTGTTCCTGCGGCGGCGTCTCATGGTAATCCAGTGTTGTTTTTACACTGCTCGAAGTTTGGATGGCTGCAGTGAAAACCTGCTTTCCTGGGTGGCAGCTCTCTTAGCTCGGCACTTCCCCTCCCTACATCAACCCTGTTAGAGCGGAGTGATTCCCTTCACCATAGCCTCCTAAAGCCTTAGAGGGGCATCCCAGGTGTTTGCACAAGGGCAGATATAATTCTGTTTATCCAGAATCAGAGACCGCATTGTGGCTATCACTTTGCTAATATTTTGCCAAGCTGAAAACATTTGAGCGTCAAAAAGTACCTTCTGAAATATAGCCCTGATGGGTTAGGCTTTGTTCAAACCTGCCTGCAATGCAGTATGTCTTCCCTACCTGGCCTCAACAATCATTTATGGCCAGGCATAAGACAAGGCCTTTCTCCCATGCACAGGAGAACCAATTCTCAGTCTTTCCCTCCTGCCCCACCAACATACTTTTATTTGTGCCAGGACAGTCCTCCTAAGCATAGTCAGTACCATTTATCCCTGGCAACCAAGCTCAATTGAAGCATCTGTCTGTGTCCTCAGTCACCAAAACATAGTATAGTTATCCAAAGATCATCAATCAAATAGAAGATGATATTTTGGTCTTATCAGGACAACTGTAGTCACCATGTAGCCATATTTTCCAGTTTGGCAAAGTCTAAATGTCCTGACTTGACTGGGCATGATATAAGTTACATAAATAAGACATTTAGTTCAGATGCTTAAGAAATGAACATGCTGATTTAGTGGGAAAAAATCACTGGTTTTGGAGTCAGGAGTTGGGTTATAATCCCAGCCCTGTCACTTATAACCTGTGTGAAGGTGGGTTAGTTTTTTCACTTACCTGGATCTCAGTAAAGCCATAAGCTTGGACTAGCTGACCCCTAAGGGGTCCTTTCATTCTCATTCTATGATCCAAGGATGACAGTTCCACCCATTTCATCTGCCAGGTACCTGAGTACACATTTGTATAAATGGTTTAGTGTGATTGGGCCATAAATTCTGCTTCCCTTTTATAATGCAGCAAGATACGTCTGATCAAGCCCAGCAGCCTTCGCCAACTGTGTGAACCACTTACTAGGGGAGGGAAGCCCACAGTCACTCACTACCTGGCACTGCTATTTTGCAGTGCTCTTAATGCTTTCAAAGGGAAGGAGGTGATGAGCTCATGCCACAAGTGAAACTTAATCCTCTTGGTTCTCTTATCACCCAGGAGAACCGAGCACTTTGGGCATCAGCCTGGGATAGGTTTTTGCTCACTTGAGCCCTCTGTTTGGGAAGTGAGCCCTGCTTAGGGAGGGGTGCATGGAGGCCCCCTGGCACTTAGTGTTCTTGATAGGCTGCCTGCTTTCCAGAAATTAACTGCGCCTGCCCTTAGTGGTCTGCTTTAAAAACCACCAGAACAACAACTTTAAAAAAACGCTAAAATGAAGAAATTCCAGTACCTTAAAAAAATAGACCAAATGCTATTCCTAACCCCCTCCAACCTTTTTTTTTTTTAATTGTGTAACTCTTATCTAGCTTTGGTTAATCCTAACTAGCATAGAGACTGGCTTGATTTTATCTGACATACAGTGGACTCAGTCTTTGGGATATAAAATATAAGCATTTTGAAGCCAGGGACTCTTGTGTTTTTGTCTTTGTAATCTTGGTGCCTTGGATACAATAGGTGCTTTGTAAATGCTTTTGTAATTGAATATTGTATAGTGAAGCTAACCAGCTCCTTGCTATTTCTGCATTTCATTCATACATGTATTTGGTTCACCTTTCCATATACATGCAGCATTTGGGTTGTGTGTGCATGTCACTCACATGTCTAGCTTCCTTTCCCTCAGATTCCTCTGTGTGCGTGAGTGTGTGTGTGAGAGAGAAAGACAGAGACAGAGAGGCAGACAGAGAAAGAGAGGGAGAGAAAGAATCAAAGAAGAGAAGAGAGAGATGGGGACAGGGGAGAGAGAAGGAAAAGAGGGGAAAGAAGGACAGAGACAGAGTTAGAGAAGGAAAGGGGGGAGAGAGAGGAAGAAAGACAGAGAAAGGGAAAGAAGGAAAGAGGAAGAGATATGGGGAAGAGAGAGAGAGAGAGAGAGAGAGAGAGAGAGAGAGAGAGAGAGAGAGAGAATGAGAACTAATCACTTCTGTTGGTCTTGGGCCACCACTTTGAGTGTGGGCCAGGAACCACCAACTAACCCTTAGACCTTGCCTTCCTTTGCCTTCCTTTCCCTTTCTCATATTCTGGAGACAACCTCTCTTAATGGTGCACCCTTTCTGTCTTCCACAGTTTGACAAGCGCCAGCAAAGCAAAGATTCTATTTTCTTCTGTGATGGCATACGGCGGATTGATTATGTACTTTCCTATATTGATGATCCAAAGCAGGAAGGTGACAAAAAAATGGTAAGTAATTGAAGAGTAATGAATCTGGAATGGATAAATAAAAGATCAAACCATGGCTTGTTCTAGGCAAGTTTGTATGGGACAAGTGGTCTTTATTGGATTCTTTTCTTCCTCCTCCTCCTTCCTCCTCCTCTTCTTCCTCTACCACCACCTCGTCTTCCTCCCTCTTCATCTTCTCTCAAATCTTACTTTGGTTGATACCTTTTGCTTTTACACTACTTTTATTTGTAAATATAATCCTTCCTTCCCCAGTGATCCATACTTGGAACAAAGTGAAGTCAGCAAGCATTAGTTAGTTTCCTACTATATCAGGCATTGTGCTGAGTGCCTTGAACAGAAAGAAAGGGGAAAACAGTCCCTGCCTTCAGAGAGCTTACAATCTAATGGTGGAGACATGTCAATAACTATGTACAAACAAGATAGATACAGGGTAAAATGGTAACAAAGATTTAAAAGGTAATTTGCTAGAATCAGGCATGTCTGGGAGTGTATGAAATATTGCACCCCTATGGTCTTTCACCTTTTCAAAGAAAAGCAGGAGATAAATTTTCTCAATTCTTCTCTGGGGCCAGTTTTGGCGATTTTAATTATATAGTATTGAAAAGTGTTTTTTCAACTATTTCCTAGGTTTGAAGTCCTGTGGGGCAGCCTGCTATGGATGGCTAAGGTTAAGAGTTATTTGGCTTGGGGGTGGCCAGGTAGCACAGTGAGTAAGAGCACCGTCTCCAGTGTTGAGAAGACCTGGAGATCGAATCCCGGGCTCAGACACTTAGCACTCACCCAGAAACACCTGGCCGTGTAACCTTGAGCAAGTTACTTAACCCCAATCGCTTAGGGGCAGCCAGGTGGCACACTGGATCAAATCTGGGCTCAGATACTCAGCACCACACCCAGAAATAACTGGCCGTGTAACCTTGAGCAAGTTACTTAACCCTGATTGCTTTAAAAAAAAAAAAAAGGAGTTATTTGGCTTGTTCAGAAAGATTTCAAACTGCCAGTTGGTTAGGTTAGTTAGATAGTTGTAGGTACTCTTTGATCTCATCTATTTGGGAGCTCCCCCTAGAATATAGATAACAACCTATTCATTCCTGCCCATTCTGTATAGTTTTCATCTGTGTCTTCCAGGAAGTTTGTCACAGGGTAGGAGACATAGGTAGATGGAGAAAAGTCTTTTTATAAAAATAGGTAGTATAATGGATAGAGTGCCAACCCTGGAGTCAGGAGGACGTGAATTCAAATCCAGCCTCAGACAGGCAAGTCACTTAACCCCAACTGCCTCCAAAAAAATCTCAATACAATAATGAATTGGCTTTGTGGCCTTGCTTGGGAATCCTTTCATGTCTCTGTGACTCAGTTGACTTATTTGTAAAAGGAAGAGGTTACAATAGGTGATCTCTAAGCATCCCTCTTGGCTCTGAACATCTATGAGTTCAATTAAGTGTTGAAAATATTAAAAGAGAAAGGGTAAATTTCCTCGTGTACATTTTGGTTATCAGCGTTACTTTAGGGAACCCATTGTTAACGTTCCACTTATACTCAGCCCTGTCCTTGTGTCAGTGACTTTATTCAATACGTGGATTCTCTTCTTTTAAAACAGAATGAATTTGAATCCTATACAGGTATACCTTACTGACAAAACTAATGGGAAGGCCATTTTTGGGGGCAGAAATAATGAGAATGGGGAAGAATGAATGCTATCTGAGCTCCAAGGAAAGCTCAATTTGTATAATATATTTTTATCTGAGGAGTTCTTAGAGCATAACATTTGCTTTCCTTTCTGTGGGCTTGGAATTAAAATTGTTATTTTTTTCTCTGCAATTGAAAGAGTACTGGATCTGGACATAGAACACCTGGGTTCCACTTCCCACCTATTTATGCCTTGTGTGTTACCTTGGGCAACTCACTCAGCCACTCTGGGCTTCAGTTTCCTTATCTATAAAATACAAAGGTATACTAGATTACCTCTCAAGATCACTTCTAGCCCTCATCCTCGGATTAAATTAATTGAATCTGTTTTCCTTAATGGGACCTTTGGAACCAGGGGTCATTATGTCCTGTATTCTCCATTCATCATGGAACTATATGTGATGAACAAGGCATGTGGTGACTTAAAGAATAATATTTGAATCATGTAGACCTTGTATTATACAATCATGGGATCAAAGATGTAATCCTGGAAGGGATCTAGCAAGTAATCACATTCTCCCCCCTGCCTCTTCATTTTATAGAGAAGGGAACTGAGATCCAGAAAGATTAACTTGCCTAAGGGCACATAGGTAGTAAGTATCTAAGGTGGGATTCAAACCCAGTTCTACCCCTTGTATCCTAATGACTTGCCTTTTGGTTTTTCTGTCCTGGCAATAAAATGACTTTTTATTGTTTTGGGGAGTGGGGATCTTAGGGTTTAAACACAGAAGGGGCCTTAGAGATCAGAGAATTTGACTCCTTGATGAAGAGGAAACAGATCCAGATGGATTAAGTGGTTTTTCCCAGCTCTGCTAGGAGCTAGGTTTTGAACTCAGGGACTTTGGCTCCAAGTCCAGTATTCTTTCTGTAGCTTCCATACTTCCTTTCCTTTATCTCATCTGCTTTGAAGGCATAGCAAATTACTGCTCTAGTTTTATGCATGTATGTATTATGCGCTTGCTTTTAAAACCCATGTATAAGGGGATTCCAATTGGAGCAAAAAGCTTGGTCGCCTCACTGGTGAGACCTCCATAAACATTAATCAGCTGGAAGTACAACCTACCATTAATGGTTAACCTAGGCAGAACAGCCAGTGAAGCCGGATGTCGAGAGGAGTGAAAGTTGGTATTTCACATTCCTTTCTCTCTCTCTGCTTTTGCAGTGTAATGTTACTCTGGTGACTAAAAGCTGATATTTTTCCATGATGAAAATCACCTTGGCATTAGAGCTGGAGAGACTGAGTGATTTTGTGTTGATTTAAGAATTTGGATCAGAGCCAAAAGGAAAAAATAGCAGGGTAATCAGACAATTGTCCTTCCCCTTCTGCTTGTGCCAATGATGATCTAGGCTACCAATGAACCCTGACATTTAAAGCATACCCCTAGTGTTATAGTGTTACTTCCTACTTTCTTATGTGGCTTTCCTCATTTGAATGGCATTGCTTTATATTATGGATCCCTTTTCCATATAAGACACTTTATTCCAGAAATGGGGAGAAGGTAGAGCCCTTAATATTAATTCCCTTAGAGGCAGTTAGGTGGCACTGAGCATGGAGTCAGAGAGACCTGAATTCAAATCCTGACTCAGACCCATACTAGCTGTATGACCTTAGTTTTTGTCTGCCTCAGTTTTCTCAACTATAAAATGGGGATACTCATAGCACCTACCTCCTAGAGTTGGTGAGAGATTCAAATGAGATAACATTTGTCAAGCACTTAGCATAATGCCTGGCTTATAGTAGGTACCAAATAAATGCTTGTTTCCTTCCTTACCTGCTTACGCATCCATGAAAGTATGGGTCATGTAATAGACTGTGTGTTTCGATCAATTTTTGTAACTCTAGACTCTATAAGGTTGGCTTACTGTACCTACTTGAATGAATGAATGGAAGAAAAACAATTATTTAATGATTCTTCATTGGAAAACAATGCACTAAACACTGACCATCTGAAAGATATCACACTCTAATAACTAATTAGATAAAAATAATGAATTCTTGGTAAAGAAAGTTCTAAAATCTCAGAAGATAAATCTGATCAACCCTTGGCCAAGTCATATGTCTCAGCATTTTTATTAATAAGCCCATCATTTCACTAGGTGAGAATGCTTTGTAGCATTTAGGGGTCTTTAGATTCCTAAGGACCAACCTATCTATCAGCCATTCTTTATTTCATTTTGCACAAATATCCAGATTTAACTCTGAGAGGTAATATGGTCTATTGTGGGGAGAGCTCAGACCAACCCTTCTTTGCTCACAGCTCCTACTGTACCATAGTATGTGATGTATGCAGAGACCTACAGTTTGATGGGAGGCATCTTGAGAGCTATGGTGAAGAGTTGCAGTTTTCTGAGTTCTCTGGCTGGTGGAAGGAACCATGCAGAAGCAAAGTGGGAATTCAAGTTATGCTCTGAATGGGTCCTAATATATTCACTTAGTTGGAACAGATTCACATTGGAACACATTTGTGCTTTTGAAATGAAATATAACAGAACCACCGCCTGTGTGTGAGTTAGAAGACCTAAGTTCTGGTCCAATTTTTGATATTAACTAGTGTGATATCAGGCAAGTTGACTTGATTTTGGTGGTCCTTGGTTTCCTTATATGAGCTCCAATTTCCCCTTCTGTGTGATGAAGCTGTTGGACTAACTGATCACTGTGGTCCCTTTGCACTCTTATGATTTCAGCTCTGAACTTAACTTCCTTTCATGTGTTAAAGAAAATAATTCTGACCCTACTGATGAAGTCATTTAATTAAATCCAGCTCTAAGTATATCTGTAAGAATTCCTAGTAAATATATATTCTCCCAACATTTCAGTATATGCCACTCATCTGGATAAATCCTGACTCACTTTGGCCCATCCATCCTGACTAACAGAAAGATTTGGCAGAAGAGAAAGGACTGTCTAAATTTGGAAGAGAATAGCAGGAAAACCTTCTTGTTGTTTTTTCAGCCAGTGCGGTTTTTTCCCAGCAGTCTTAAACAGTGGGGAAGTGGGAGGAATACAGGAAAGACGGATGATTGTCCCACTCTGTTAAGAAATATAATAGCACTTTCACCAGTGTGAGCCTGATGGTGTGCTCGGAGACATGGTGCAAGAGGGAAATAGCTTGCTGACTCGCAGCTGATAGCTTACAACTAGGTCAGCCTAGATGGTGGATGGTGATCTGGTAGACACCGAGATAACCCTTTTAGTTTTCAGAAGAGGACATTAGGCTCATATTGGTTAAGTGACTTTCCCAAGGTCACACAACTGGGTAAATAGAATTTGTAGATTTGATTTTTTTAAAGGAGGAAAGAAAAAGAAATGTCAACTTTGGAACTGCAACAGTCATAAGCATGCTGTGCCTTCTCTGCCTAACTGATTTTCTTTTCTTTTTTATTTATTTTTTTAATTTTCAGTCTTGGCAGTTATGTGATCTAAGAATAGATTAAAAGACAGCATTTCTAATTGTGTTTTTGTAATGACCATTTATGTAGCACTGGGGAGGTACTCCCATGTTTTTTCTAGTTTTCTTTTTAAGCAGCAATGTTGACTTTTTAAATGAAAAGCCTAGTGACAGAAACCGTATGGTAAATATCCTCACTGCCTGCAGAAAGATTAAGTTTGATTTTTCTCTGGAGATTCTAAGAATTCCTGGCCCTTTCTTTCCTTCTCAAGGGATTTCCTGCTTTTAGAATTCTTGATTTTGACAAGAGATTTATTGTTCAGTTTCCACATAGTGTTATGTTGGAAGGATTGACTTTTAGAGGCTGTGTAGTGCAGTGGATAGTGAGCTGGCTTTAGAATCTGAAAGACCTGGATTCAAGTCTCACCTCTGACACATACTGGTTGTATTGCCCTGGGCAAGTCCCTTAACTACTCAGTGCTGTGGACAATGTTTAGCATTGTAGTTTGCAGAGAAGGTGCCAATCTGCAAAGATAGAAGAATTTCTGCTTCTGGGAGTTCCTATGCTTATGAAATTAAAAGTCTAGCCCCTATTCCTTTTAAAATTCAGTTTAATGTGATCAAATAAATATTCCATAATACATATAAAGCTATAGATTTCAGGAGGTCCATGACTTAGCCCTCTCCCTCCCCCCCGCCATCTTTGTTTTCATTTACCTTTGGATTTTGTTTTGTACATTGAAAAACATTCTGAGAAGGGAATCTCCAAGCTGCATCAGATTCCCAAAGGGAATATACATGACTGAAAAAAGGGTTAAGACTCCCTGATCTTGCAGCTGAAATAACATTAAAATATATTGTTATTCTTTCATTGTCACTGTAATTATATTTTTACACATGAGGTGTGTGGCCATTTAAGCTGTTCATGAGAATACCTGGTTAAGAAAAATCCAAATTTAAAGCCAAAATGTAATTTTTGTTACAATGTATTTCTTCCAATAACTAGCTTTCTGTTCCTCTATGTATATATGAGATATATATGTGTATATTATATACATGTATATATGAGATATATATGTGTATATTATATACATGTATATATATATACATATATAATTACAATCAACTAAATCTTAGATCAATCACTCAACAAACTTGTATTGAATATGTGTTTTAGGCAATGTACTGAGAAATCAAGAGAAAAATGGAATGGTTTCTTCCCTTAGAGTTTAAAGTCTATTAGGGAGCTACGTGTACACATAAGCATAAATACCTTAATAATGCTGTTCCTGGGGTTATACATTTTGAGTTGGAAGTGGCCGTAGAGATTATTAAATCCAACCCTCTCATTTTACAAATGTGGAAGGAAACTGAGGACCAGAGATGTTAACTCAGGACCCCACAGCTAGTATATGTTTGAGACAGTATTTGAACCCAGGCCTTCATTACCCTCACTCCCAAGTCCAATGCCCTATCTATTATGCCATGCAGCCTCTCTTTTATTTTAAAACCTGATATATAAGGCAACAGATATATTTAACCTACCACTTTTTTTTTAATTGGTAGGAGAAGTTGATAAAGATAGCTTTCTAAGTTAAACATTAACTCTAATTTTGATTAATAAACAAGTAAGATTATCAATAGGAGAATTATGCGCATGGGAACAATTTGTCTTTTTGAAGATAACTGATTTTTTTAAGCATTGGGAGAAGTTCAAACCTTTTCTTATTATAGGCATCTTAACTTATGCAATGATAAGAATATATTATGAAATTTTACATAACTTTCCCTCCTTTGGAACACAGTACATTTAAGGTGTTAGTTTTTTTTTTTAATAATATCAGCCAATCCTTTACAAGAAGATTACATGTCATAAACTTTTTTTTTTTCTAAAGCAATTGGGATTAAGTAACTTGCCCAAAGTTACATGGCCAGTTTTTTTGTGTGGGTGTTAAGTATCTGATGCCGGAACCAATCCCAGGTCCTCCGGACTCTGGGGCTGGCGCTCTTACTCACTGTGCCACCTAGCCACCCCAATGTCATAAACTTTCTAAGCCAATATGGATTACAGTGATCTTGCATTATAAAATTTACCCTGTGTAATCATGGGTCATGCTTAGTCCAACACACCCATGTTCTTGGCTAATTCCCTTTGATTTCAATTGAGAGAGGAGGTAGGCAGTTGAGGTGACCATAATTGGGCCAATATCCTCTAGTCTAGTCTGGGGATTGACATTTCTATTGCCTTTTGACTTTTCCCATTTCCTTTGCTGTGTACACTTTATAAACATTTGTTTGAATTGAATTGAATCCCTCCAGTGGCAAATATTTCATCCTAGAAGTGTTTGATAGAAAATGTCTGGATTTGATATTTCTAATCAGTGATTTTATGTGTGTGTGTATATTTATATACATATAGGTTTGTGTGTATATATGTATGTGTATATATGTATATATGTGTATACAAGAATCATAGATGAAGAAATCCTATGAGAGAGAGAGAGAGAATTCAAGTTAACTTTTAAAGAATATTTTAGGCATTGGCTACTTTTTAGGTCCAGGCTGTTGTATGCTATATTATAGAGGTCAAAATGGTTTGGGTTGTTTTGTTTATATTGTTATATTTGTTTATATTGTTTATATTTGTTTATATATATACCTGGGATATGATCTTCTATTTGTATATCATCTAAGAAAGGATCAATTAAAAGGAAATATCAGTGTTAAAA
This sequence comes from Petaurus breviceps papuanus, assembly GCF_028583685.1. NCBI lineage: Eukaryota > Metazoa > Chordata > Mammalia > Diprotodontia > Petauridae > Petaurus > Petaurus breviceps. The sequence continues at coordinate 13,072,362 of NW_027185804.1, forward strand.
AGAAGAGGGGAAAAAACCCTATATCCAATTAAGTATAGTCCCAAAGTGTTTCAACATTTCACCATCTTTATGTACTGTATGTTTATGTTATTGGGCCAACCTGATGCTAATGATATCTCTGTGTTGACTGCTTTTGTCTGTGTAGGAAAGAAGAAAAGAATTTGAAAATAACCTCTTAAAAGCTGGTCTGGAATTAGAAACAGAAGACAAAAAGGTAAATATTGTTATTAAGGTCCTTACTTACCTTGTTTAGTAAGATTTATCTGAAACAGAACCCAAAATCTGGTTTCCCCCAAAGGCTCAGAGTCAGGAGTCCAGACTTCCCTTCCCAGCCCCTGCATTTCTGAGCTGTGTGACCTGGCTTCTCTGGACCTCTTTTTTTTTTTTCCTCACTACAATTGGAAATAATAATTGATTCTGTATTTTTCACCTCCTTCAAATTTTCCTTAACTACTCTGATCTCTCCCTGGTCCTTGCCTACGAGGGAGTCTATTAAGAAAGATGCAAGATAGGGCAAGTAAGAGAACCACACAATGTAGTCTAGGAAAATCTGATTAGAAAGACCACTGTTCCAGTTTCAGTAAGTGGGGAATGGAGGAAGATTTCATGGAGGAGGTAGCATTTTAACTTGAGTTTCAATAGCAGATTAACAAGTATTTGTGTAGTGCCTACTATATATTTAGTGCTGTTTGGCACTAAGGTAGTTGGAGAAGGATAAGGTGTTCTCCCCAACCTCAAGGCTATTTCTGCTTAATTAAAAAGAAGGGCACACACACAGGATAACTTGAAGAGAGATGCTAAGGAAGGAGTGACTTGAAACTGTAAGTATTAATATGTCTTTATATTCCTGGTGCCAAGCATAGAGCCCTGAGCTTACTAGGTACTTAATACATATTTAATTAAGTTGCCCAGAATTGTAGCCATAAAACATTTAATAGTAAGAGTTCAAAAATACAATAGCACTTTAACTTTACAATCTAAACCAAGCATTTTATCAGTAAATAATTTTTAAGCAACTATTAGGTGCACTCAGGGATACTTCAATAGAGCTATGATCTTCCCATTATGGGGATGCCTTTTAATAGTGCAGATTTCAAACTCTTTGCATTCATATCCTACATGATCTTTGACCATGCCTTCGAATAAAATTTTTGCAAGGATTCCACCCAACATGCAGGGTCTCTTCCTCTAGACCAAGAGTTCTTAACATTTTTTAATGTCATGGACCCTTTGGTCAGTTTTGTGGAGGTTATAGCCTCTTTCCTGGAATAATGTTTTTAAATGCATAAAATAAAATACATCAGATTACAAATGAAAATAATTCTATTTAAATACAACTTTCAAAAACATTTTAAAATTTCACATACCACAGATTAAAATTCCATGCTCTAGAACTCTATTGCCTGAGCACCAGTGAAGCTCCCAGATATCTATCTGTCTGGGGTCCATCGTATTACCTAGGTGGCCAGCCTACTACATTTTTCAGTCATATATTTCTTTGAATGATCATTTGTGCCTCTTTTTCCCCTGAAATTCTTTATTGTAGCCTATACTCCATTGTAGCTTCCCTCCATTGCCTTTTGGCTGAATTGCAACTTTAATTCCTTGGAATTAAAAACAAAATTACTGCTTATCTGTGGGGAAGGAGGAAGGGAACAAGCATTTATTGAGTGCCTACTGTGCATGAGGCATTTTGCTAAATGCTTTATAAGTTTCATCTCATTTGATTCTTATAACAACTGTGTCAAGTAGGTATGATTATTATCCTCATAGTGAAGAAAATGAGACAGACAGAAGTTAAGTACTTTGCCTAGGGACATCATTATTAAGTCTCTGAGGTCAGATTTGAATTTGGGTCTTCTTAAACCTCAGGCCTAGCATCCTTCATTGTCTTCTAGTATACCTTTGGGCCGGAATTGGTATTCCTTATTTCCCAGTTACATAGCTTTGTTAAGCTCTGGTGATAATGGAGATAAGAACCAAAGACTACCTGCCCTCAAAGAATTTGTATTTTACTAGGGAGGTACAGCACATGTATAGATAAGCAGCCAGGATGCTAATAATGAAGGAGAGATCAAAGTACTGAAGGAAAATTTAGGAAGGAATAGAACATGAACAACTTGGTTCTCCAGACCAACTTTGGGAGGTAAGCAGTGAACATATTTTACAGATGATGAAACAGGCCAGGAAAAGTCAAGTAACTTGCTTAGGATTTAGTAAGCAGGATTGGAGCCAGGTTTCTCCAGACTCCCAGTCTCGTACTTTTTTGAGTACAACATACTACTTTTCTAAAAGCACAAGGGGTTATGCTGATCTTTTACTTAACTTCAAATCATACCTTTGAAGTCTTTTAGCTTGGATAAGTGCAGGACATGGCTTGTTTTCATGTCGTGTGCCTTCTTCTAAAGACTGGTTGAAAGAAAAAAGCTGCATTGTGCCTTATTTCTACAGCCCAGATCTCACTGGGCTTAATAGCAATGTGTTTCTTTCTCTTAGGACTCTGAGGATGGCAAAACTTACTTCATCAAGATCCACGCCCCTTGGGAGGTGCTGACCACGTATGCAGAGGTGCTGAACATCAAGATGCCCATTCGGGAGAACGACATTCCTCCAACCATGGAGAATCCCTTTGAGTGTATGTTTGGGCCTTTTCGGCTCCCAAAGGAAGTGATGAACCCTGAGCCAGACTACTTCACAGCCCCATTCAGCAAACAGAGGCAGGAGCTCTTCTTCATTGAAGATGAGAACACCTTTTTCTCGCCATCAGTGAGAAATAGAATTGTAGGTAGACATATTCTAAGCTTCTTTCTTTGAATCTAAATGTTCCCATGAGCATGTACTTGTGTGATAAAGAGCTATTGGGCAGTGTTGGGTGGGTATGGATGTGTATGATATAAGGCTGGACCATGAAGTAGTAGAGACCAGACTTCTACATACTTTGTGTCTAGGAGTCAATCTTTTCCACCCCCACCCAATTTAGTATTCTGATGGGTATCAGTTAATCACTAAGCATTCATTAAGCACCTGCTATATGCCAGGCATTGTGCTAAGCCCTGGGGATACAAAAAGAGGCAAAAGACAATCCTCAAGGAGCTTACAGTCTAATGGGAGAGATAACATGCAAGCAAATATCTATAACTATCTATGTATCTATACACATACACAAAGAGCAAGATCTCTATATAGGATAAATAGGAGACAATTAAGAGAAGGGAAGCATTGGAATTAAGAGTAATTAGGTAAGGAAAGGTCAAGTTTTAGATGGGACTTAAAAGAATCCAGCGCTATCAGTTCAGTCAGAGCAGAGGAGGGAGAACATTGCAGATGTGGCAGACAGCCAGAGAAAATGCCTTGAGCCAAGAGGTGCAGAGTCTTGTTCGTGGAAAAGCCAGGAGGCCAGTGTCATTGGATCAATGAGTATGTGTCCAGGAGCAAAGTGTAAAAGTACAGGAAAGCTAGAGGGGGCTAGGTTATGAAGCGTTTTAAATTCTAAGCAAAGCATTTTATATTTATTCTTGGAGGCAAGAGGAAGCCACTGGAGTTTACTGATATAATCAGATCTGTGCTTTAGGAAAACCATTTTAGTAGCTGGAGGATGGACCAGAGTAGGAAGAGGCTTGAGGAAGGCAGATCTACCAGGAGGTTATTGAAATAATCCAAGTATGAGGTGATAAGGGTCTGTACTAGAGTGGTGGCAGTATCAGAAGAGAGAAAGGAACGTATATAAGAGATGTTGCAAAGGTGAAATTCATGAGCCTTGGTAATATATTAGATAAGGTGGGTTGTGGGGGGAGTAATAGATGGATATTTGGGGGCACTGTTCACTGTGCCACTAGGTAGCAGTAGCAGATCTCTTTGGAGGTCTAGTACAAAGGTTAGGTGGCCCCTTATGTGGTGTGTTGTAGTGGGGATTCCATTAGGGGAATAAATTGGCTGCTAAGATCCCTTCCAACTCTAAATATTTTTTTTTATTCCATGAAACAATATGTGGGTTCAAGAAAGTGATCCTTAATCTCAGATTGTGATAAAAATTATGGTTCAAAGAAAGCGATGAACCCATCTATTTAGGGTTGTTTTTTTTTTCTTGATAACTGGAGTAATTTCTTGATCTTCACCTTCTTCTGCTTAGTACCCTCCATAGAAACAGTTAAGCAAATTAAGTTGACACTGGGGTGTGTAATGGCATATTTCAAATTCCACACCTCTATACCAAGAGCCAGGAGGCATGCCTTTTTATTTCTTGTCTTCCATCAATGTTAGTCATGGCATTTAATCAAATTCTCCTACTTTTTAATATTGTTTACTTTTAGGTGATTGAAGTCAATATGTGTATTGCTTTCATGGTTCTGCTTTCTTCACTCTGTTCGTTTATCTATATTCTCTTAATGTTTCTTTGAAATCCTCATACCGTGTTTCCCCAATAATAAGACCTATCCCGAAAATAAGCCCTCCCCTTACTGTGTAAGATTCCTCTAAAATAAGCCCTCCCCCGAAAATAAGCCCTATTGAGATTGCTACTGTAGTGAAGGTGATCCCCTGCACTACACGCTACATTACGGTACCCTCTGTATGCACTGTCTCCCCCCCCCCGGGTGAAACGCACACCGCGCTCCGAGCTGCATCCAATCAGAGCTGCAGAAGTGAGCGCGTCATCCTGTTCTTCCCCAGTGATTTGCTTATTGAATAAAGGTACATTTTTTTGTTCACATTTACCTGTTTATTAAAATTGCTGTCAATGTTCATTAAAATAAGCCCTCCCCTGAAAATAAGCCCTCTGGTGTTTTTCTGTCCAAAAAAAAATAATAAGAAAGTGTCTTATTATCGGGGAAACATGGTAGTCATTATTTCTTGTAGTGTAATAATATCCCCTAACTCTCATATTCCTTAATTTTTCAGCTACTCCCAATTGATAGGCTGCCTATTTTGTTTCCAATTTTGTTTTGTTCATATCAGGGGTAGTAGCCCTGGCAGAAGTTACTAAGTCGGAAATACTTGGCATGCTAACCTAGTGATAGATTGGCATTTTGTGCCTGAGGATCAGGATCCTAGACCATAAACTTGGAAAGCATCTGGTCTAACCCCTTCTTTCTGCAGGTGAACAGGGTCAGGTCCCAAGAGAAGAAGTGACTTTGTAATTTTACTTAGGTACTAACATCACGGGATCATAGATTTAAAAATGAAAAGAATCTCAGAGGTCATTGATTCCACGCTACACATTTTACAGATGAGGAAACTGAGGAACAGGAAGGTTAAGTGAATTACCCATGGTAGCAAGTTGAGTTTTTGTGATAGGTGTTGAAGGTCATTTTCCTTATTCCAAGTCTTCGTTCTATTCACTGTATCACTTAACTGCCTTTAATTTAGGTCCTCGAAGTCTGAAAGAGACAAGACACTCATTTCTGTCTTGAGATAGCACACCCTTTGTTTCTAAGGAGCCAACAATGCTATCATTTCCTTACCCATGTGTCAGCACACTATGTCTCTCCCAGACTGAGAAAACCATCTCCAAAAAGAGCCATCCATTTCCATTGCTAAATGCATGAGGTGATATTTGCTGACAGCATTATTGAGAGAGAGTCAATGCCTGGAACCAAAGTGTGAATCTGAAAATAAAACTGCCAGATCTCTCACTGCTCTCTGAGCTCTTACTTAGAGTCTTGAGTGCTGACTTGGAACTCAGAATACTTTTGGGACACAATTCAATGAACATTTATTAAGACTTGGCACCATGCTAGGCGCTAGGGATACAGCGATGAAAGAGTATGTAGTCCTTCCTCCCAAAGGGATTGCAGTCCAATGGATTCTAGACAAGAAAGAAGTGAGAATCATGAATCTTTGGGGATACTGGCTTCCCCTTATGTCTTTCCTAACTTTTTTTGTGGGGGGGGAGGTGTGGGTATGATTTTTATCAATCTGAGGAATTCCTGGTGTGGATGTTCCCTCCGATGATGCATATTATCATCTCATATGTACCATCATCTTTGAGTGTTGCCTAGACACATTGAGAGATTAAGAGACCTCTTTATGATCACACAAATATTTTGTGTTAGAGGAAGGATTAGAATCAGAGTCTTCTTAATAACAAGGTTGAGTCTCTATCCTCTATGACACTGCCACTCTTCAGTTATTTAATACTAGGGCTCCCAGACTTAAGTCATTTTTAGGTTAAGATTTCCTCTATTTTGTAGTGAGACAATACCTTTTCTCCTTTTGTGGACACTGATGCAATATACTTTCCCCCAATAATCCCTTTCCCTAAGCATCATGGCTTTGTAAATTGTTATTACTTGAGATATACATGTACATATACATATATATACTATATATGTATGTGTACATATGTATATATGCACACATGATTTTATTTTTCTAAATCACTTTAATATATTTTGTGTCATTTGACTTTTACCCCAATCCTTTGAGAAGATAGAATAGCTATTACTATTATTATACCCATACTAGAGCACTGGGAAAATATGAGTAATTTGCTCAGACCTGCCAGCATCTTTTAACATCTGACAAAATTATGTCCTTGAGAAAAGGAGAGAACCCCAAAAGCACTGTCAAGGATCCAGCCATTGCTGACAGATTCCTCCCTGCCAACCCATTCCGTCTTCTCTGTGCACAAAACCTCTGGTAGCTTGCAGCATTGTCTTACACACAGTTTCCCCAAGAGCATACATAATACATCGAAACAGGAACATAGACACTGAAGAAAAGCCACCCAGAAACCAGCCCCCTGATGCCTCATAATGCCACTGCACTGTTACCATCTCTTCCTCCTTCCTCTGAATCTTTCTTGCACTACAAGAAGGGTACATCGAGTACTTTAAAAATCAGCCCAGAACTTCTGCTTTCCATACTTGTAGTCTGCTGTCCATAGATAACCTTAGTGTAGGAAAGAGACTGGTGCAATCCATTGGCCCTGGCAGCCAGTGTCTTGCCTTCCTCCTGTTTCAGTTATTCTGGCTTCCTTAGTGTGAAAACAAATCACACAATGATTTGGGTGGTTGGGATTTGAAATAGCGTCTCCTGGCTCCTAGCTGAGGATTATCACTCTAGTATACAGCACCTTTTACCCCCTTGACCTGTGGAAGCCAACACATGTAATCAGGTAGGGAGTGCCAGAGGCTTTTTTCAAAAGGAAGAATGAGAAAAAAATATAATGTGCACTTGAAAAGCCATCCTACATTCCAGAACGTCTCCCAACCATGCAGCTCACCTGAACCACCGTCTCTTATGTCCCCTATGAAAGTAAACCCTGTCCCACTTAGCCCCAGGCTGGAAGATTTCACTGGCAGTAAGTCAGAGGGAAGAGGGCCAGGAGCTGAATCACATGCTTACTGAATTTCCCTTGACTCTTTCTCATGGTCTATTTGAGGGACATTTAATGAAATCACAGTCTCAGGCCGCCCTTGTCCCTAGACCTTCTCATTCTCAGTTTGCACACCTGAGTCATTCAGCTGCTCCCAGAAAGACCTATATCTTGGTCAAACACCTTCAGCCACTGTCTTCCATGTACTTTCATCTTACCTATCATCAGCCCAGACCTGGCAAGTGAGAACTCTCTGGGAGGAAGCCTTCCCACAGCTATGCCCATATTCATCTCCTCCCCTTCTTAAACCATCCGTATTCACCAGTGTACATGCCACTTCCTTCCCCCTGGCAGAAGGGGAACTCCTTTAAGACTTTTTTGTTTCCATCTTTTAAATAAGAGCCCAGGAAGTTTTTAAAAAAATTTTTTTTTTTGGCTGCTGCCTTTTTGCTGGTGTCTTGCACTGTGATTTCCTTGTAATTCTCGCTAGCCGTGCAGATAGCTAGCCATCCATGTCCATCCATTCTGTGCAATTCTTGTCCACATACTCCCAGAAATTTTCCATGGAGGTCTACCCAACATAGTGCAAGGTTTTCCTAATATACTTCTGAGTCTGTAGCCATGTTCTTCTTCCCTGTCTCCCCCATTCACCCAAGTACAATAAGGCCCAGAAATCTTTCCCTAATGGTTATCTCCTTGAAAACCCAAGAATTGGATCTGGAAGGATCCTTAGAAATGAGCTACATTTTGATGGAATGTAAACTTCCTGAGAGCAAGGACTGTTTTGTTGTTGTTTGCCTTTGTATTTCTAGAATCTGAGAGCTAATACTACATAGCAAATAAAGATCCAGTCTTGAAATCAGAAAGACCTGGTTTTATAAACCTGGGCAGGTCAGCTAAGCTCTTTGTGGTCTAGGCAAATTGCTAAGATTCTCAGTTGCAGAAGAGGTGCCATTCTGCATTGGTAGAAAGTCCTCACCCAGGACTTTCCTTCCCTAGACCAATGAAATCATAGGTCCGACCTCATCTCTGTCCCCAAGGTGTAACACAGTGTCTGGCATATAGTTGGTGTTTGATAAATGCTTTTTGATTTGTTGATTACAGGGATACCAATGGAACGTACAGGCTATCTGTCTACCAGTAGTCCACTCATACTATATAGTATCATAGAAGAAAATCTTTTTATGTGGCCCATGTGCTTTTTTTCTAGCTGTGCTTTTCTTCTAATGGCCATCCTTCACCTTCATCCTTCTCTTGTGTAATTACTTATATGCATTAGTCATAGAAAAAATATTTATTGAAATGAAATCTTTTCTCAAAATGGCCCCAAGAATATGGACAAAAAGACACTGTCTTATTGTATAACTCCAGGTTTGTTTGCATGTTATAACATCCATCCCCTTCAGGTAAGTGGTTAGACAGATACTCTGATAAATCTCTATCATCTGCATGTGGATCATCTCCATTGCTGGATAATAAACTCCGTAAGCTTACCGAGTTTCCCTCATTACCCCCACATGCTCCCAGGCTGCTTCTTCCCTCTGTCTAGCTGCTTTGTGCTCAGGGAACATCTGATAATATCAATAAGCACATGGGTCAAATGTATATAGAAATATAAATTTGTGCCAAGGGTGACATATCATGACATTTTCCTGACTTAAAAAGGACGATCCATTCTACTGTTCTAGCCCATTACTGTGACTGATTATGAGAGAACTGCCTTCTATGGTCTTATGAAAGAAGTTCAGATGCAAAAAGCACATGGAAAGTTTAAAGTGCTTGACTCTTCTTTCTCTCTCACCATGTACAAGTTCTCCTTTGCCCCAGAGAATATCAGAGTGGAAGGAACTGAAAGGCCACTGAGTCTAGCCCAGATTTGAACAAACATTCCCCTACAACATAGATATGTAAATGTACTCTCAACCAGTAGATGTCCAGAATTTACCTGAAGACCACTAATGAATTATAACTCTACCTCTCAAGGCAGTTATATTTTCACTTGTTAATTTTAAATCCATCTTATCAATAGTTGGGTTTTTTTACTTTTTGCTTTTATACTGCCTACATTTCCCCCTCAATTCCATTTTTAGAAGTTGTGATTGTTAGACATTTTTCCTTACTCCAAGTATTCACTTGCCTTCCTACAGCTTTTCTCCAAGTCCTATCGATTCTATCCTTGCACTCTCTCTTTCATTGGTAGCTTCCTTTTAATTTCTAACTGGGTTCCATTTCTCTAATCTCTTCTCCCTTATGTGATCTTTCTCATCAGTGACCATGTAATCTTCCTAATGCACAAGTCTGACCATGCTCTGCCTCTGCTTAACTCTTTGAAAAGCTCTTGCTGACACCTACCAAAAGACATTCATGCTGCTTGCTTTGGCATTCAAAGCCTTGCACCACAAATATCACTGTTTCCCTTTTTCACCTCACTTTATTCTCCATCATATTCCCTGTACTGCAGTTGAAAGGACCTCATATGCTGTCACTCAACCTCACTCATGCCTTTTCTTAGCCTCTTTGTTTCTAGGATCTCCCCTATATCTGCATCTTTTAAGGACCAACTAAAATGCCAACTCTTTTGTGAATCTTTCCTCCACCTCCTGGACTGAACAGAAATTAGTTTTCTTCACGTGAAGAAATGACTTATACTATCATCATTGAAAGACAGTGTAGCATAGTGGAAAGAATACTGAACTCAGAATCGGGAGAGATGTTTTTGACTCCAACCTCCAACACTTATTATGGTCATATTATTTAACTTTGCTAAGCCTCAGTTTTCCTATCGGTAAAATGGATTTTAAAATACTGGAGTACTTCACCTTACCAGGTTGTTGCAATGATCAATCAATCATTCATTTATTCATAAAACACTTTTCAAGCTGTAAAATCACATGAAAATATTAGCTGCATTTTATTTTTCATTACAGAACCTTGTATATGTCTTATTTTGTCTGTCTCACCTTTCACTCATCTCTATCTCCCTAAGTTACTGGTTACTGACTGTGTCCGACATAGAGTAGGCACTTAAAAAGTCTTTTTTTTTTTTTAAGCAATTGGGGTTAAGTAACTTGCTTAAGGTTACACGGCCAGGTGTTTCTGGGTGTGTGCTCAGTGTCTGAGCCCGGATTCGATCCCCAGGTCATCCCAACACTGGAGCCGGTGCTCTTACTCGCTGTGCTACCTGGCTGCCCCTTAAAATGTCTTTTGAAGTGACTAAGTGGATACCCTTATCTTTCTCTCCTAGGTTTACTATATTCTCTCAAGATGCCCTTATGGTACAGAAGAAGGAAAGAAAAAATTTGGCATTAAGAGACTACTATCAAATGGTACCTATACAGCTGCTTACCCTCTCCATGATGTAAGTATTGATTTGATTTCAAAACATTTTAAACCCATATCTTCTTCTCATTAATGGATCTGGAGAACCTCCACTGGTGACCCTTTAAAAGGAAGGGAGCTTTACTTCTCCCACTCCTGAGCAAATCGCTAACTGGTAACATTTTGAAGCTCAGAAAGGGCAAATTGATGTTTAAAAATTGTTTCTCAGATTTGTACATGAAGGTTCTTTCAAGGTCAAAGGACCAAAAAATAGCAAAGCCCAATAGGGAAAAGCATGCTGCTAAGTATAATCCTTAGATGTTTCTATCTAAACCTTACTTAGAAAACTCTGAAGATTCAGTACTAAGGGTATGAAAATACATCACTTTAGACTCAGAATTCTTAACTTTGGGTCCAAGAATGTGTTGTTAAAAATAACTTTGATCACTGTAATTTACTATAATTGGTTTCTTTATTAATCATATGTATTTTATTCACTTAAAAACTTTATTCCAAGAGGAGTCTATAGACTTTCCAAGACTAAAGGGGTCTGTGAACCAAAAAAGGTTAAGAATTCCTGTTTTGGAGTTAGGGGACTATGGATATGCAATGGTGTAGAAATACTTTTCTGATACAGTCTTTAGTTTCATTGAACCTTTTTTCCCCTTCTTTATCATGAGGGATTACTCATTAGGAGAAGGAGACCTGGGGGACAAATTGAGAAGTGTATGAAGCATAAAAATAATATATAAATAAAATTTTTGTTTTAAAAATGAATTATTTTAAAAATAAAAACAATTTTAGATAAAATTCTCAGTTTAAAAAAGGATTAATAAAACAAAGAAAATAGGTGATTTTGATGTAATCCCTAGATGCCTCATTGTCTGTTTTCTTGTTACTTTTATTTTTTTAATATAAATTTTTATCTCTTCTATTTTTATATCACCTAGATTTCTCCTTGTTTAACTTCTCCCTCCTTCCTCACAGAGAATAAAACAATGAAATTTTCGTTAATAAAAGGAGGAAGAGAAGGGAAAGAAAATGAAACCAATCAATTAAAAAAAAACCACCTGAAAATAACTGTAATGTTTCATAACTATGGACTTCCCACCTCTGCAGGAAAGGGGAGTGGAGAAACATCTTATTATATCACTTCTTCAGAGACAAACTTATTCTTTTTTATTTTGCAAAATCTACTCTTCCTTGTTTTCTGGCTGTTTTTTTTTTTTTTCACTTTATGCTGTTGTCATTATACATCTCGTTTTCTTCACTCTGCTTTCTTCATTTGGCATCCATTCATTAAGTCTTCCCATACTTTTTTTCCTGTTACTTTTAGAGCAGGGGTTCTTGGTGTCTGTGACTTTAAAAAAAAACCCTACATTTCATATATTTGCTTTATTTTATAATAGTATGTATTTTAATTTATGCAGTTAAAAACATGACCCTGATCTCAGGACTTTAGGCTTCACCAAAATGCCAAGGCAGTCCATGACACACAAAAAAAGGTGTCCCTACTTTCAGGAGACCTGAAAACAAAGATAGAATGTTCTTAAGAATTAGTGCAAATCACTGTTTGCGTTAAGAAAAGGCTGTTTAATGGCTACCTCCATCATACCAGGCATTTTCATAGTATACAATGAGCCAGTTCAGAAAGCCCATCCCTGGAAATGCACCTAGCATTTATCCAGTCTGGCAATAGTAGGGGAACTGTTCTTCTTATCTCATTTGGAATTTGGAACTCAGTGAATGGTTTGCTATAAGTGACAAACTGAATATTTCCAGATGGCTTCAGAGTAAAATGTGAATACACTTCCCCTATGAGTTAGTCATTTCTCCAGGATTTTTACTTAATGGTCCAACAACTACCCAGGCAAATTTCTCCTTCCTTACTTTTTAAAGGGCCTGCAGTGCTGCTTTTGCTTTATAAGCAACACCATGTGTAAGTTTATGGAAAGTGGAAAATTCCAGAGAAATGGGGGTGGCTACCTATCTACTTATATTTACAAATGGAGGAAAGCAGTACCATTACTATGCCCATGAGTAAGCCTATCTATTTTAAGAGTTATTGAGACATTCAGGTCATTTGTATTATGCTAGATATTCTATGAGTTATTTACCATAATTTCAGGTCATAAGGGGAAAAAGTCTGGAAATCAAGGGACTTCTATGCAAACCTAGCAGATTTTTCTCATGTGAATGGCATGGGGGATGTGATTCAAGGTGTTTCTTGGTATCAGAGCAAGAGAAGCTGCTCCAAAGACTTGGCTGTGGACCAAGAGCACTAAAGGAATTCCGCGTTGACAGTAATGTCTTAGAACAGGCCTGATGTGAATGAGTCAGCCCTTGGGCAACCACAGGATGTATTCAGTGGCCTTCCGTTTAAACCAAGCCATATCCAAACAAGAATTCCTTCTTCAAAAACCCTCATGAATAGAATGGTCTGCCAGCATCTTTTTGAACACCCCACTACACCTTGAGACATCCCATTCTGATTCTGGACAACTTTAATGACTAAGAACTCTTCCTTTACATTGAGCTGCAATGTCCCCCTTTGCAACTGCTAACCATATTGTTATAAGTTGCCCTTGGAGGTACAGCTTTATAAATCTCCCTGTTCCATATGGCAGTCTTCACATCCCTCAAAGACAGCTATTATCATGTCTTTCTCTTCCCCTCAAATTTTCTCTTGGAGGCTGAAAGTCTGTAATTCCTTAAGCCAATTCCCCTGTGGCACTGGTGTCCAGTTTGGAAACATTTTCCTTTGTTAATGTCCTTCCTCAAATGTGCCTGGAACAGTTTCCTGAAGTCAAATACTCCAGTTCTTCTGTGGAGACAGTAGAAATACAGTTGTATTAGTGGTCCTATGGGAAAGAGAGAGGAGGAATGCCTGTTTCCTGCTTTTAAAAGAGTTTTCTCATTTAGGGAAGTAGACCTGGAAAGATCAGTGAACTTGGAGGCAAGATACATGGGTTCACATCCCAGCTCTGTTGCTAGCTGGGTGATGCTGGGCAGGTCCCTTCATATTTCTAAGCTTCAGTTCTCTCTCCTCTAGCAAATGGGGGGTATTAATATATTATCTACCTTACAAAAGATGGTTCAGGCAAAAACATTCTGTGACCTTAGAGCAATACAAAGACAAAATCTATGATTATTATGAAGGAAGGGAGCATATCACCTGCATATACATATTTACATACACATAGATCTAGAACTTTAGAAAATATTCAGAGTGGTGCATAATTGCTAAAGAATATGAGGTGCATACATCCTTCCCTGTGGTACAGAGGTGGTGGACAACAGGTATAGAGTAGAGGAATATACTGTCAGATATGTTCACGGTGTCCATCAATTTTGATCAGCACTTCTATTGTTATCCCTATTTTATAGGTGAGGGAACTGGGGGAAACAGGTTAAGTGACTTGTCCAGGGTCACAGAGCTAGTAAGTATATGAGGCCATATTGGAATTCAGGTCATCCTGACTCCAGGCCCAGTGGTCTATCTAGCTAGCTGCCTCAGTTAGATAGAAGGGGACGGTATTCTAGGTTCTAGAGACTGTAGTTGACTCCAAAGCCCTGCTTCACAGAGGGCCAAAGGAGAGGGAATTGACTTTTCCCTTGTGTCATTTCTGACTTCCTTTTTGTCAGGGAATTCATTTTAGATGAATGGGTTATTAGACTCTCAAGTAGGAAGTGTTTGAGTTAATGCATGCCCTGCGCCTCTCCCCACCTCTGCTCTAGGCATTACTCTGTGGTAATTGGGAGACATTTGTCACTTCAATATTGCCTTCTTCTTTGTCTTCTCTCTGTCATGTTAATGACTTCTTGTAGTGCCAATACTGGAAGAAATCGAAGTGTGGCAATGAGCGGTATACCCTCTATACCCAATGGGCTCGCTTCTTGAACTTTTATAAGGAGCAGCCTTTAGATCTGATCAGGTAAGTTACTTCTATAAGTATCACTGGGAATGAAATCTCACCAGGCTTCCCTCTTCACTTGGCCCTGCTGGGTTAGATCTATTTTTTTTTATAGTTACAGAAGAAAGAGCATGGCTTCTGGAGTCAGAGGCTCTGGTTTCAAATCCTCCTCTCACACCTACTATCTGTGTCTGTCCTTGAGCTTTTTACTTAGCAAGTCAAGTCAATAATCGTGTATTGAGCCCTTGCTATGTGAGCACTTGCTAAGTTCTGGGTCTGTGAAAAAAAAGGAAAAAGTAGACCCTATCCTCAAGTATGTCATATTCGAGTTAACCTCTTGGCTCTTAGTTTCCTTAACTGTATATTAAAGGACTTTGAGCTAGGTACCTTCCTAGACCCTTACCAGCTCTTGGTCTAGGGTTATATCTTATTATATTGGGCGCTCTCGCTCATGATCTTCTGGCTTCATCTTGGCTGCCATCTGCTGGTAATAAAGTTCTCCCAAGGTCATTCTTGAAGGAAAACAAAAACAGGCCCTAACTTGTTAACCTATTAAGTGTCTACAGCTAGGGCTTTTATGTTAACATCTGTGAAAACTGATGTTGAATTTTAGAAGGTCATATTGATCTGCTTCGTATACTATTTTATTTATTATTTATTTATTTGTCTTTTTTAATTTAATATTTTCCTTTTTCCCAGTTACATGTAAAAAACAATTTTAACACTTTTTTTTGAACTGCAAATTCTCTCCCTCCATTCCCCTCCACCATTGAGAAGCCAAGCAATTTGACATAGGTTTTACATATGTAGTCATACAAAACACATTTCCATAGGATCCCATTTCATAGGATCCCAGTAGAAGTTTGGCCACCAGGGTGACTGACTTGAGCAAGGAGAAGGATAGTAACCTTCAAAGTCATGGTAAGGCAGTGTGGTGTAATGAACATAATTCGGGTGATCTGAGTTCAAATCCCAGTTCTGATACTTACTAGCCATATGACTCTGCACATTTCCCTTGACCTGCCTCCTCTAGACCTTAGGATTTCTCTCCTAAGACTCCTCTACTAAGATAAGTTTCTGTTATCTTGTGAAAGCACTTGCCCTATACTGAAAGAAATGATATAGGAATTATACTAAAGAAACCACAGATCCTTTGCATCCTATCTCTTGAAAAACATCTGCTAAGGTGTGGTTTCTTTTGCATTTTCTTACAGTGAAGGGATTTCTTACCCTAATAAAATTACATCTTGAAGTATTAGAAATCTGTCCTTTACAAAGGCGCTGTCCTCATAGCTGGCACTGTGTATCTACCTCCTCATTTCCAAGTTTCCTTCAGGTCCCAGCTAAAATCCTGCATTCTCCAAGAAACCTCTCCTCATCTTCCTTAATGCATTTGTCCTGAAATATTTTATTTATACATAGTTATTTGCATGTTGTCTCTCCCATTAATTAAACGGTGATTTCTTTAAGAGCCGAGATTGTGTTATGCCTTCCTTTGTATGAGCGCTGCTTAGCAGAATGTTTTGAATATAGTAGGCATTTAAAAAATGACTGTAAATGTGCAGTGACCATATGGAATGTAGAAAGGAGAAATAGTTCACATTATACTATTTCCATTGGAATTTCACTAAATACATGCTTTGAATTTGCCTGGTTCATTCAAGGTAAAACACCAGATAATATTTGAAATGCATTGATGTTCCTTCTATGCAGGTTTAACATGTATTTGTGAAAGGATTATTAATCTTACTGTGTTTGAGGAGAGAAAAATCAGCGATAAGAGGGTTAATAGATGCAAAATTAGGATAACAGCTCCCCAGAAAAACCCAGTGTTGATCTTACGTCCTTCCAAAGTGCTGCCTTCTGATTGCACAGGGCCTTAGTCCCCAGATACGACATTAGCAAATGTGTTTTCTATTATTTGGGCCTTGGCCAATTGGCCCTGGTGGATTTCATCTGTCAGGAGGAATGAGTTTGTCATTTCCCATAATCAACCTCTTGGTGGTTTTCTTCCCTAAACTTGAGCTTCTTAATTCCCTGAGCTCAATTTTTCTCTCAAAATGAAAAACTCTGTTGTCTTTTTCTTCTAAAAATTCATCCACTTTTTCTTTGGAATGCAATTGGGAAGATAGCTTCTGGGGAAGTTATGTTGGAAGGAATATTTTCTCAGTGAAAGCTCTTCTGTGAAGCTATTTGCCATTTGTCATTCAGTCACTCTTCAGTCATGTCTGATTCTTCATGACCCTATTTGGGGGTTTCCTTGGCAACAATACTGGAATGCTCCAAAAAAGCAAAAATAAAAACAAAAGGTGGCTAGGTGACGCGGTGAATAGAGCTCCAGCCCTGGAGTCAGGAGGACCTGGGTTCGGATCCGGCCTCAGACACTTAACACAAAATCTAGCTGTGTGACCCTAGACAAGTCACTTAACCCCAGGTGCCCTCCAAAAAAGCAAAAACAAAAACAATACTGGACTGGTTTGCCATTTTCCTCCCCAACTTATTTTACACATGAGGCGAACAGAATAAAGTGACTTGAGTAGGGTTACACAGCTAGTAAGAATCTGAGGTTAGGTTTGATGAGTCTTCTTGACCCCAGGCCCAGCACTCTATCCCTATTCCAGCTAGCTGCAACAACAACAATTTGCTGTAAATTCTCCACATGCAAGAATCTTGTGGAGTTAATAACCTTCTCTAAGCCCTGTCTGACGAACACTACAAAAAGTGAGAGTGATTGATCGTGGATTTTTTTTTTTTGGCAGAGCAATGCCACATCATCTTAAACATTCAGTGATTACTTTTTCATAGCATCTAAACATTTTTATCATGTTTTGTTTTAATATGTCACCTTCATTTCCAATTATACCCCTTCCCAGAGCCATCCCCTATGACAAAAGATTTAAAAGAAAGAAGATGAAAAAGTAGACCAGTCAAACTAACCAAGCCATGGGGCTGCTACGTGGCCTAGTGAATAGAGCACTGACCCTGGAGTCAAGAGGATCTGAGTTCAAATCCGGCCTCAGACACTTAACACTTACTAGCTGTTTGACCATGGGCAAGTCATTTAACCCAATTGCTCTGCCTCCCCCCTTCCAAAAAGCAAAAAAATAAAAACACACACACACACAAAAACCAACCAAGCCAACAACTGATTCTATTCTATCCTTACATGCAGTGTTTCCCTTCCAGGAGAAGTCAACCTGGTCAAAGAAGGAAGTTAATTAACTTATCCTTTTACCTCCCAGCCCCAATCTACAACCCTCTTCCCCAAACTGGTGACAGTCTCCGAATGCCACAGAAGAATTGGGAGCCAATTTTTGCTCCAATTCTTGCTCCAAATGGAAGCCCGTAGAACCAAACTTGAAGCATGGTGGAAAAGTCTACATGGGAGCTCCCTTTTGTTCTGTTTTCAGATTGCTTCTTACCCAGTTACTGGCTTCATCACAGAGATAGATTAGGAAATAGTTTTGTAGATGATGAATGAAATGTCAGACTCATTCATGAAACTTCTCTACAACAGAAGGGGAATCTTTTAGGATGAGTTTCTAGGCTTGGTGAGACACTTGGTATGAGGGGATAATAGTAACGGGCTGAGAATCAAGAAACATGTTTTTTAAATCTAGCTATGTTAGACTAGTTATGTGACCTTGGCTAAGTCACATTGAGCTAATTGTGAAAAAGCAACTAACTTTGGCTCTTATTCCTCCCGCTCTTCTTTATGGAGTTGAGGCACTGTGTTGAGGAGAATACTGTCTATACTAGGGGCGGGGAACCTTTGGCTTTGAGGCCACATGGGGCCTTCTAGGTCCTTGGGTGAAGTTTTTTGACTAAGTCCAAGTTTTACAGAATAAATCCTTTTATTAAAGGCATTTTTTTCTGGGAAACTTGGATTCAGTCAAAGGGGGGATTCAGTCACACTTGAGGACCTAGAGCACCATACGTGGCCTTGAAGCCACAGGTTCCCCACCCCTTGTCCCTACTGTTTGAATTTGATGCTTTGCTTGATTAGTTTCAGTAAACTGCTTTTTTCAAAAACCCTTTCATTTTAAGTTTTTTTTGGTCATGATGTGGCTCGGTGGGGAATATATTGTTCAATGTTGTTTAGTCATTTTTTCAGTCATATCCAACTCTTTGTAACCCCATTTGGAGTTTTCTTCAAAAAGACACTGGGGTGTTTTTACCATTTCCTTCTCTAGCTCATTTGACAGTTGAGGAAACTGAGCCAAACAGGATTAAATGATTTGCTCAGGGTCCCACAGCTAGTAAGTGTCTAAGGCCAGATTTGTATTTAGGAAGATGAGTTCTCCTGACTCCAGGACCAGCATTCTATCCACTGTGCCACCTGGCTGCCCCATTGTTCAATGATATGTTATAAAAAATAAGTATATCTCTTTATATCTATCTATCTATCTATCTATCTATCTATCTATCTATCTATCTAT
>NW_027185804.1:13091357-13124457 GCF_028583685.1 Petaurus breviceps papuanus
TATCTATCTATCTATCTATCTATCTATCTATCTATCTATCTATCTATCTATCTATCTATCTATCCATCCATGTATCTATCTGACTATCCGTCCATCCATCCATATATCTATCTGTCTGTCTATCCATCCATCTATGTATCTGTCTGTCTGTCCGTCCATCTATCCATCCATCCATCCATATATCTATCTATCTGTCTATATCTTTGTCTATCTATCTACCTATCTCTGTCTGTCTGTCTGTCTGTCTCTCTCTATCTGTGTCTGTCTATCTATCTATCTGTTTATATTAAATGAGAGAATTGGACTAAACTATCATGGTGGTCCCTTCTAGCTCTAGGAAGGTAGACATCTGTCTGATTTGTATTTGGGAGGCAAAGCCCAAACGTTTGAAGCACTTTTGAAGCCTTGCTATTCAGAGTGGAAACTCCACAGCATCAGAGATTTTAATATGGAAGGAACCATCGAGATTATCTAGTTCATTCTAGTTCACTTCCCAGAGGAGGAGATTGCAGCCCAGAGTAGTTTGTACTGTGACTTCTGCAAGATCACAAAGGTAGTAACCATCAGAGTCAGGATTCAATCCTCTGTCCCCTGACTCCCAATTCAGGGCTCTTCTCACTGTACCATTTAGCATCTGTCCTGTGGAGCCAGTGTGTCACTGAATGTGTCCTTACCTCTTTTTCACAGGAGATATTATGGAGAGCGCATTGGCATCTATTTTGCCTGGCTGGGATTCTATACTGAGATGTTGTTCTTCGCGGCAGTTGTTGGCCTAATTTGTTTTATCTATGGCTTGATAACAATGACTGGCAACATGAGCAGGTGAGGATCTCCTCCCCCCCCCACCCCCACCCCATACCAAAACATGAAAGGGTTTGGCCATGTACTGGATTTAACTTTCATCTTTGCAAGGGTTTGGCATCTCAAAATGTTCACGGTAGCAGAGTGAGTATTTCAATGGCAGTAGATCCTCATTTCCCTCAGAAGAAGCCCACATTTTGTAGAGAGGATGTCTTGCCTCGCCTCTCTCCCCTTTCCAATCCACATCCACCTAGCTGCTAAAGGGATTTTCCTAAAGCACAGATCTGACCACGCTACTCCCCTACTCAATAAATCCCAGCGGCTCACTTCTATTTGGATACTTCTTCTGTTTGGCATTGAAAGCCCTTCCCGATCTGTCTCCAGCCTACCTTCCTGGGTATTACATGGTATTGTCCTTTCCAACCACACTGGGCTCCTTGCCATTCCTCACATGTGCCCTTCTATCTCTCATCTCCTTGCCTTTGTATCCATCACAGCATAGAAATCTGCAACGAGTCCATTGGAGGAGAGATCATCATGTGCCCTCTCTGTGATAAGAACTGTGAATATTGGAAATTGAATACCACGTGTGAATCCTCAAGGGTCTGTATTCTTCTCTATGTTGGGCTACAGAGATTGAGGAGAGCCTTGGGGTGTGGTGACTGCTGGTGATTAATGATTCTTCCTTATCTTCTCTGCAGTATTCGCACTTGTTTGATAACGTGGCCACCCTATTTTTTGCAATATTCATGGGAATTTGGGGTGAGTATCTCTGCACACACATGAAAGGTATCACGGTGTACTGGCTAGGGAGAGAGCCTCAGAGCCAACAAGATCTGGCTTCAAAACCCTCCTCTGACTCTTACTGGCTCCAGGACCCTGGGCAAGTCATGTAACTTCTCAGTGCTATGGGCAACTCTTTAAGATACTGAGTTTCAGAGAAGGTGACAACCTGTATTAATAGATGGAGCTCCTCCCTGGAAGTTACATACCAACGAAATCACAGCTGAGGTCCCTATCCCTCTCTCTTCATGGAGACCAGCTTCCTATAAAGGTTCCATTCCCACCTTTTCCCACTTGTTCCGAAAGACCTCTTCACCATTGGGCCCATAGGGAAGTACTTGGAAAACTGCCTAAGGCCAGGGCCCCCTTTTCATTTTCATTTTTGTCCACTCACCTAGTAGAGCATCTTATAAAGAGCAGCTTATCAGATGATAGGTACAGAGCTGGAAGGGACCTCCCTTATTTCACAAATGAAGAAACTGAAGCCTAGGGAAGCTAGGTTATTTGCCCAGCATCATTCATCTTGAAAGTCTGAGATGGGATAAACTCAGAACTTCTGAGAACTTTTTTCCAATGGACTGAACCTCCTATATCAGAGATACTAAATAGGAACTGGATTGAATTGGAGCCGCAGTAATTGAAAAGATTTTTGACTTAGGTCATACTGCATAAATATCTATTTTTCCTTTTCATCCCCCCTTGAGTTCATAAGCTATCTCTGAAGCTTCATATCTAATTTGTACCATTTTGTGGGTCCTGGAGAATAGAACTAGACCAGAGAATATAAATTTGGGGCTTATCATAAGGGAAAATGTCCTAACAATTCAATCTTTCCAACATTTGGTACATTGGTTCATAATGTAATGGACTTTCTCCATCAAAGGTGACTACATGACTTCAGAGATGTAACCAATGGGATTAATGCATTAAGGCAAATGTTGTACTGCATAACCTCAAAAATCCCTTCCATCTTGGAATTTCTATGATTTGAAATGAAAGTCCTTCCAAAATAATGATCTTTAAAAAAAAGTTTTCTCTGCCAATTTGATTCTTTAAGCAAAAGAAAACCGATTTTTAAAAATGTAATAAAAATAAGAGGCAGCAAGACAGTAAATAGTGGCCTCATTCAGGAAGATCTTAGTTTCGGTCCTGCCTCCAAACACAGTTTACTCTTGAAGACTTTTAGTAGCAGAACAGATGCAGATTGACAATGGTGGAAGAAATTTCCTCATTTGAAATTCCATTCACCAATTAAATCACCAATTCAACCAGTCAAAAATTAATAAAACACTTGGGGTGGCTAGATGACACAGTGAATATCTGCCCTGGAATCAGGAGGACCTGAGTTCAAATCCAGCCTCAGAAACTTGACACATTTACTAGCCATGTGACTTTGGGCAAGTCACTTAACCCCAATTGCCCTCCAAAAAGCAAAAATAAATAAATAAATAGAAAATAAAATGCAAAGCAAAACAAATCATCCTCCTCCTAATGTCATATGACAATTACTCAGATGCCTTGTTGGGACTTAGAAGTGGCCATAGATTCTCAAAGGCCGTCCCAGGAGACCAGCTATGCTTATAGGTCCTGCATAGTAGGTTGCAAACCTTTTGAGTACAGGATTGACAATGGCTCATCTTTTGTTTAAGGACCAGCCTTGCTAAGCTCAGAGAGACTTATCATTAGCCAAACAATGTGTTTTTTTTTCCAGTTATAGAAAAACAGTAACGCTAAGTGGCAAAGCTGGCTGACCTGTATTTATGACTTGGCTATAGTAATCTTAAAAGGATTAGCCTACCCTTCACTGTTGAGTATAAAGACCGGAACACAAGATGTGGGAAGTAAGGGTAAAGCTGTAGAGGAAGCTGAAACTAATGGATTCCCTAGTACCTCCAGAAAAAGATTGTCCCAGGTTTGGCGGGTCAATAAAGCTAGATCTTGACATCATTGACCATCTAAACCCCCTTCTGGATTTTTCAGGATGTTTCATTCATAGGATCATAAATCGATAGTGGAAAGGGATCTTAAGGTCATCTCAGTCTTGAACAATTCAGAACTCGAAGAGATATTAGGGTGCTGACCCTTTCATTTTTACATAGGAAGAAGCTGAAGACCAGAGTGGTTAAGTGACTGGTCAGTGGTCTCACAACTATTAATTGTCTAATTTAGCCCTGCATTCACTATAACCATGCTTCATTGAATCCAGAGTCAGAAGGCAAATACTGACCTGTGCGCCGAATCCTAGTCTTTCTTCCATTGGTCATAGCACCGAGAGAAAGAGACCACTGAAATGGGATTCAGGAAGCCCATCTCTGCCACCAATTCCTTGAGTGACCTTGGACAAGCCACTCAACCTTCTCTAGGCCTCTGTTTTCTCATCTATAAAATGAGAAAGCTCCTTCTAGAGTTAAATTGATAATCCTGTAATCTCCAAAGATATTTAACATTCTATGATTCTTACTTGGGGAGCTCAAAGATGAAAATTTTCTTTTAATGTTTCAAAAGATCTATGAATTTGATCTGTTTGGATTCTATCTCTAGTGACACAGATTCTTTCTTTTTTAACTTCAGTTCAATCCAGTCAACAAATATTAAGTGCCTACTCTGTGCAGGTACTGTTCTTAGCACTTAGGATACAAAAAGAGGCAAAAGACACAATTTCTAAGCCTCCTTCTGCATACTCTTGTAGATGCTTAAAAGATGCTGTTGCTGAAATATTTTCTTGCTGCGTGACCAAGCTTTTGCCTCTCAGCCAATTTAGTATGCAGAGTATTATGGTAACATCTCCCATGGAAATCAAGATAGACTCTAGTGTGAACTTCACATTTTTTTCATTAATTCAAGAATGTGTCCCATTTGGAAACTTAAGAGACTGACATTGGCATCCCAGATGGAGAACTGGGGAAAGGTACTTTGACAATGCTGCCATCAGGTGGTTCTTTCAGGGATTGTCAGAAGAGCAATGAATTGATTTGCACTTGAATTTTTGTATATTTTTCATTTACCACTTGGAAATTCAACTAAATGATCTACATTGTACCTAACAATAGGAGAAAGAAAGAAATCCTGGCTCCTGACCTCTAAGAACTTATGATTGCTATACAAACATTCAATCCTTCGCTTGTTTATTGTGTGTGAGATCTAGATGGAGAAGGAAACTCAGCCCAACCCCCTCATGGCTCACTTAAGTTAAGTGACTTGCCCATGGTCTCCCAGCTAGTAAACTATATGTGCAGAATTCTGTCCTTTTGTCAGCATGTGAAAAATTACTAGAAATACATGAAAAGACCTAGTATTACCACTTAGGGTGAATTCTGCAGTAATCTGTCAAATATTTTTGAGAGATAACCTCTCTCTATCTTAGTAGATAAGACCTCAGAGATGTCTGAAACACACGGAGGTCATGTGAGTCATCCAGGGCTAGGAAGGGTCATAGGGTAGATTTGAATGAAAGCAAAGCCCAGTGCTCCAGCCACTATTTTATGTTCCCCCCCTCCCACCTTGAGTTACTACTGTTTGAAACATAAGCTTTGGGTATCAGCTTTGCTTCCTGCCAACCTCAGGCCACGAGATGTCAACACCAATGTCTTTCAAAAGCATTGGGTTGTTCTGCTGTTTTCCAGTCTGAAGGCAGAAACTGGGACTGAGCATTGATTCCATTGCTGTAGGGAGCTCCCTTTACCTTCTCTCTAACTTAGAGATGCCCAGGGCATCTCAAGGCTGAAGAGTCTTGCCCAGGGTCATTGAGCTATCATGTGTTACAAATGTGAAAAGCGAAGGGTGCCAGACTTAGAAACAGGCAGCCTCAGGCAACTCAAAGAGTTAACAACTGTCAGAAAAGGAAAAAGAGTATCAAGAAGGGCCTTTTCTTTTTAGGTTACCTCCCAAGCACTGGCTTTTTTTTTTCATTTGATAAGATTTTTCAATTAACCAGCATTTATCTTACCCCCCTCCCCTGCCCCTGCTCCAGTTTAAAATGTCAAACAAACAAACCTTGTAATAAATAAGCTTAATAAGAGTTCCCACATTGGCCATATCCAAAAATGTGTGTCTTATTCTGTACCTTGAAAACATCCCCTCTCTGTTGGGAGGTGGGTGGCATGCTTCCTCAAGAGACCTCTAAAATCAAGGCAGGACATTGTATAGATCAGAGTTCTTGCAGAGTCTTTAAAAATGAAGTGCATAGAATGAGAACAATACAAGATTTATGCAGTAACAACACTGTTTTCTATTTCTCTCTCTCTCTCCCCCTCTCCCTCTCCCCCTCCCTCCCCCCCCCCCCCCCTCCCCCCTCACTCTCTCTCTCTCTCTCTCTCTCTCTCTCTCTCTCTCTCTGTCTCTGTGTCTCTTTCTCTGTGTGTCTCTCTCTCTGTGTGTCTCTGTCTTTCCATGTGTCTCTGTCTTTCTTTGTCTCTCTTGCTTTTTTCCCTCTCCCCTTTGTAGTTACCTTGTTTCTGGAGTTTTGGAAACGGCGCCAAGCCCGGCTGGAGTATGAATGGGACTTGGTGGACTTTGAGGAAGAACAGCAACAGCTCCAGCTGAGACCTGAATATGAAGCCAAGTGTACTCTAAAGAAAAAGAACCCTGTGACTCAGGTAGCAGCACACCCCATACAGAAGTGTGGGTCCTAAACTTTGAGGGAGCTAGGTGGTACAGCAGATAAAGAACTGGGCCTGGAGTCAGGAAAACCTGAGTTCAAATCCAGCCTCAGAAACTTACTCGCTATGTGACCCTGAGCAAGCCCCTTAGCCACTGTTTACCTCAGTTTCCTCACCTGTAAAATAGCAATAATAATATCATCTACCTCCTGAGGTTGTTGTGAGACTCAAATGAGATAGTTATAAGTTGCTTAGCACAGTGTCTTACACATAGAAAGTACTATATGTCATCATCATCATCATCATCATCTTTGCCCCCCAGACAACTCTTTAAGACTTTAAGGTATGAGAGATTGCCAGACTGTATTAGAACATTATTGATTGGGAGTTTTCATAGGGGGAGATCCCAAGGCCAGTAAAACCACAATGAAAAAAAGAGAGCACCTTCCACCCTTACAATGTGCATTTGTATTGACACTTCAACATAAAAAATTATCTGGAAGATTAAATTTATAGTGATCTGGTCCTCCTGTGCAGGTACCACTGACTAAATCCATTTCAGAACTTCATGTTCCCCCAAAACATAGGAGGTGCCAAGTGAGGCTTACCAGCCCTGACCATTTACTAAGTCTGAATAGTGTCTCCAAAGTACTTTTTTTTTCTAAAAAGTCAAAGGAAATTATTGACTCATATAAGATAGTGCATCTTGACTCACTTCAGACGGCTTGGGTGGAGTGCCTTCGTTACTTCTTTTTTTTCTTTTTTTAGTGGGCTTTTAAAAATCCTATGTCAGATCCTAGCCTCTAGAACTGGTGAAGGTCCTCACCATTATCTAGCCCACTCCCTTATTCTACAGGGGAGGAAACTGAAACCCAGAAAGATGAATTAAATTGTCCAAAGTTACTGGGGCAGAAAGTGTAGTTCAGTCAGCCAGACTTTCTGCCTGCAACTCCAACCTCTCCACTACACCATGCTGGCCCTTAAGGCCTTGAATCAAGGAACGTTGACTCTGCCATAATTCTCATATTACCAACCTGGGACACGACATACTTCAGAGGAGACACTCACCTACCATATATGTAGGACACCAAAAGGTTTTCCTGGGTATGAAAATGAGTAAATAAATGAATAATGAATTGTCAAGCCCTTTGTACAAAAGTAGCAAGTATCTAGAGGAAACTCACCAGAAAGGATGAAGCCACAGATGTAACTTGTGTTCTATCAGCTCTGCTAAGGAGTTGTGAGAACAGGCTGATGAGAAGATGATAGAGACCCTGGTCCCTGGAAATAGGAAAACATTTTCTCTTTTGAGCATGATTCATTTCAGGATCCTGCCTTTCACCCTCGCTTGTAGTGACAGAAACTAAAACCATGAATAATCCAGTAGACTATTTCCAGCCACCAGAATACTTTCCTGAGATAATAATAATAATAACAATGGAACATTCTTAAAAATACCCAAACAAGCTACTTCCTTATACTAATAAAGGAACAAGGAGAGGGGTGGTGTTTCTCTGAAGCCATAGTAACAGAAAGAAGAGACAATAAGGAAGTAGGACAGCCCTTCAGGTTAACAAACCAAATTGAGATTTGGACTTTTCAATGAAGTAGCATCTGTGGTGCCACATTATGGTCGTTAGTACTTAGTCCTAATCCTACTGTTATTTTAAAATGGGCAGCCTTAAGCATGATTGTTGATATTTTTGGTCTCTCTCTACATTTGTAGTCCAATACCTAAGTGATAAGCATCAAGAATATTTCAAATATAGAATCAGAGAAAAATGAGCTGAAAGTGACCATAGAGACTATCTAGTCCAGGGGTTCTTAAACATTTTTTATGATCATGGTCCTCTTTGACAACTCATCAGAATAATATTTTTAAGGCATAAAATATGTAGAATTACAGAAGAAACTGATTATATTGAAACACATGTATCAAAATATTTTTTCAAATCAAGTTTATCAATCCCAGATTAAGAATTACTAATCTCATCCAATCCCCTCATCATAAAGATAGTCAGAACTCAGGCCCTTGAAGGTTGTGACTTGTCCCAGGTCACACAGAGGACCTTTGTCTGATGTTCTTTGTAGTATTAGTATGAGTGAGCATCTCTGAAAAAAGTCCTCTCTTTTAACCACAAATGCTTTGGTATCCATTAAGCCAGACTTGAAAAGAGCCTAATTCCCACGGACTTTCTTGTCCCCACAATTTACCTGCCTTTGGTATCTTTTTCATATATGGTCAAAATACCTAAGTAAGTCAGTTTAGCGATTTGGGGGAGTGTCAAACTGGAAGAGATAGCCATATGTGGGAAACAAAGCCTGAGGGAAAAAATGACCCATGACTCTTGTCCATTAAGGTGGTTAAAGCCATTAGGAAGAGGCAAGTAGAATCATAGAATGGTGGAACCAGCTAGGTCCCTTTTCAGATTCCTTCCGCTGCTCTCATTTTGTAGAAAAAGAAAATGAGGCCAGTAGAGAGGAAGTGAAGTCATATAGATAGCAAATGGCAAAACCAAGGTATAAAGGATTGATTTATAATGCTCTAGTCTTCAGATGATTCTGTGTATGTGACATTCCCTGTATCTCAAGCCCAACAACCCAGTGACAAGACGCAATGAGAAATCAAATAAGACTAAATCCTCCATCTCAAGTTCTCTCTCATTTCCCATCCCACCCAGTGAACTAAGGTTCACCAGTAGATGATCTCAACGCTGGTTACGCAGGGCATTATGAAAGAATCTGCTTATTTTTTGCATAGGTGATTTGGTGGTAGCTTTTCTTCTGAAAATACTTGCCATGACTGATCTCCTGGTGCTTGATCTCAAATAAGAGAGAGAAGATTTTCATTTTCATTCTTTAGAACACCAATGTTGTCCTGAACGCATAAAAATCCAGTGGTTTTGATGAGCTTAGTGCCACAGACTAGAAAAAAACCCCAACATATGTAGTTGAATGAATCAATACTTCCCCATCATTGCTCTAATGCAAACTTAAAAATGTCTCCATTTGACTACTCTATCAATGTTCTTTTCCCAGCACCGCTAATAGTTGTTCATGCCATGTCTGTTCATCCAAAGACTATAATTGTTGCACTGTTTTTTTTTATTCTACAGAGGGATCATCCTGATATATCAAGTTAGAGACAATTAGCCAGGAGTTAAGACCTTTTCATCTATGTGCTGAGTTTAGAGAAGGCTCTGGGTTGAAGTTGAAATTATAGCACCAGTCCTCTGCCAATATATAGTGGAAGATAATTAAAGAGATGCTATAAAAAATATCCTGTAAGCACCACTGGGTTAAGCAATTGTAATGAATCTCACATTGAACATGGAATTCAATGGTTTTATAATTCCTAATGTCTTTTGGTTACAACTCCATGACAGAGAGGGGAAAAAAAAGCCCAGACACCATTAACCCTGCTAACAATTATTAACAGATAAATTGGTATATAGTAAGCCAATTGTCAAAGAGTGACCATTATACTATACTGTGAGTAAGAGTTGCTATGTTGTGGTTTGACCACCTTCTCCTACTGGACAGCAGATAGCCAAAGGATGATAAGAATCGCCATGCCAAACATGAACACCGCATCTATGATCAGCAAGTATGATATCAGTGTATTAGAAAGAGGCCAAGGTGCCACCTAAAGAAGCTTGGGGTTTGTCAGGGCTTGCCCTGTTGGGTATCCAATTCTGTGTATGTGCTTCCATGCTTCCATATTCTTTTCCTATTTGGCTGTCACCCCAGCCCTCTTTGAACCATCTAATCTGATATTTTAGGAACTAGAACTTGAAAGAAAGTGGACTTTAGATTTCTATGGGAAGCTATTCCTCTGCTGGATGGCAATCCTCTTTTGGGTAAGACTTAGCTGCTTCCTTTTGGAGTTGGGGTCTTGAACTAACCCAACTAACACATTACATGAAGAGTTCTAGCAGTGGTGATGGTCAGGCTTCAAGATGGTGTGGAAGAATGGGATACATCCAAATAGATGCAGGTGGAAGAAAGTTTCCACATTGCACCTCATGCAAAGCAATGCCAGTCTCACTGTTACACTGGAAAGAGTGTTGGATTTGGGGTCAAGGAATTTGGGTTTACATCTTACCTCTTTCATGTGTTACATGTATGACCTTGGGCAAGTCGCTTAAGGGTAGGACTGTTTCCTCATTTGCAAAATAAGAGAATTGGACTAGATTCCCATTAATATACCTTCCAGACCTTCATTTAGGATCTTATTTCCCTATGAGCTTTGGAGCATGCTCAGTCTAACCTTGGCACTCCTCCTGGGGTGCCCACATGTGCCTTACCAACCTGCGGTTCAATGCTGCATGCCCACAATAGCTGGTGGTTCAGCAGGCTGAGCTCAGCCCATAGAGGTTCTTTGACATTTTGACCCTGACTCACCCCTGGCATTGACTTTCCATGACTGGTGGTGGGCTCGCCCAGGGTGTGCCTGCTCTCCCACAGCTCTCGGGGACTCTTGACAGCTGCTTGGTGTTCAACCTGTTTGGAGTGTGGATTTTGAATCTTGCCCTGCCTGCTGGCTTGTTACAGGAAATGGAGCCTTATTTGCCCATAACTAGTCAAGCGCTGCGATTCTGTTTCTCAGGAGCTACCGTGTTGTTCTGGGTGAGCATTTCTTTGATTCCTCATCCCTTTAACCACAAATTGTTTGGGGCTTGTCCCGTGGCTTGCTCTCCCTGGTGGGACTCCTTGTGGGCTCTGGCACCCAATGTTTTCCTGTGTGCTTCATGTGATCCTCTCATGCAAAGGGCACCAGAATTAGAGTCGAAACTATCATGGGGAAGAACTAGGAGAAAAGGAGAGAGCTCCTATTACCTAGTCTTCCTCCCATGTGACCAGTGAATTTTGTCCTACCCTTTCCTACCTGAGTTGAGCAGAGAAAATTTGTAACTGAAAAGGCTTATCAATTTTCCATCCAGGGCTGCCCATATTTTTTTCAGTTTTTTAAAAAATAAAGTCTATTTCTCATATCTCCTACTCCTAAGGAGAAAACAACCCCCAAACCCTGCCTGTCTTTTTCATTTGAGCTCTTGCTGAGATAACCATAGAAGGGAAGATAAATTGTCACCCATAGATTAAAAAAACCAAAAACAAAAACATGATTTTTATCAGTATAGAACCTCCCTTTGGAGGAACTAATTCCTGAAACTGATTACAATCCCTCTGTGACTTAGAACACAAATCCTTGGGCATTACCTGAGGCACATAGAGGTTTAATTCCTTACCCAGGACCTCACAGTCGGTGTATGTCAGAGGCTGTCTTTAAACCAGAGGCTGATCTTCCTGACCAGCCTACTATCTGTTATATTACCTCTAGACCACCTAATGTCAAAGGATAGAATTAACACAGCCTATAACAGCCATCTACAAGAACATTTGATCCTTCTAATGATAGTGACACTATCCCTATTTGACCCTCTCCTAATATAATCCCTCTTGCATCTGGTTCCTAATTTAAGGAAGTGAGGGGGAATAGCCTTTTTCATGGGCATTTTTCTAAATGCAAAGGGTATTAAGAGATAGAGACAGAGTAGTATAATGGATAAAGGAGTAATTTTGAAATGACATGGGTTCCAATCCTGCCTCACCATACACCCTGGTCGAGTGCCGCTGGCAGTCACTTATCTTCTCAGTCCTAAAGGCCTTGTTAAGATTGTAAGTTGAAGAGCCAAAGCTGAAAAGCCGATTTGCTTTGGTAGAGTGAGTCTCCTCACTGGGAGTTTTCTTTGTGGAGGAAATCACAAACAGATCACTACCTAAGACAGGTTCACTTTGACAGGTTGTGGTAAATCCCTACTCTGCGATCTTCAGTTGCTGGCTTTCTTTTCCCATTGGATTGGTAATGTGGAGCATTTCCTTCCAAATCTCTTACCAGCCCAAAGGAGGAGGGAATGCTATATAGCATACCTTAGGACAACAGGACTTTCCCTTGGGAGGGTACAAGTGGTGTTCTACCACCGTTGTTCTGCTCCCCTTTTCCAGTTCTTAACGGATCAGACCCTAAGATCCCCCATTTTAGGCAGATTGGGGTAAAATGGTTATATCATGGATATTTTGATCATAGGACCAAAGTCTATGCCTCCCTCAAAAAATTCATTGTTTCATTTTAAGTTAAACGGTGCAAGTCACAGAATAGGGCACCCTGAACATGTGTAATACCTTTCCTAGCAAGAGTCCTCTTCCATGTCATACCACGATAGGTAATGACTTCTGACTGCATAAAAATGGAGGGAAAGATTAGAAAGTGAGACTTCTATAGCTGTTATTTCAGAATGGATAGAAGGCCTGGACTCAGGAAGTCCTGAGTTCAAGATCTGCACATGGCGACAAACTGGCTCTCAGGTCCTGTGTAAGTTACACAAAGGTTGTCAGTAGAATTCTTGATCTGCAGTTAGCTCAGGAAGGAGCATCCACACTGGGAATCCCCTGCACTGAAGAACTCACTGCACTGGCTCAAGGAGAATTCCAACAAACCTGATCTTTACAGCCATCACAGGACAGTCACCCCAACTTTGCCGTAGATCTTAGGGAGTCTTAAACATTTCCCACTGGAACTTTGCTAGATGCAGTAATGTATGTATACATGGTGTTTTCTTAATATTCATGTCCTATCAACAGGAGGGGAGACTAGTCTGGTGCCCTTTGCATGTTAGGCCTGCTAAATTGTCTGATTAAAATGAGAAGTGACCAGCGTGCTGCACAGGTGTGGGGAAGTCCCCACCCAGGTTGGGCATGCAGCTCCAAAGCCTGAAGCCATAAGTTCTCAACACTTACCCTCCCCCCCCCCTTAGATCTCTCTGATCATAGCCAGTATGATAGCAGTGATTGTGTACCGCCTGTCGGTCTACGCGGCATTTGCAAGCTTGATGGAGGATACAGAAACCCTCCAGCCCATCAGCAGCCTACTGACACCCCAGCTGGCCACGTCGGTCACTGCATCCTGTTTGAACTTTGTCATCATCATGATCCTGAATTTCTTGTACGAGAGGATTGCTGTCTGGATCACGGATATGGGTAAGCTGTTCCAATCACTGGGAAAAATCCCTAAGTGCAACTGCTAGTGTGGTCCTGCAAGGTAGAGTGGAAAAAAACTGGCTCTGGAAGTAAATGACCTGGATTCAAATCCTGCCTCTGATTCCTAACATCCTCTGCAGCATTGGGCAAACTGTCCCACCCTCCCTGAGCCTCATTTTCCTCATCTGTAAAATGAGGGGGTTGTACCAGATGTTCTCTGAAGACCCTTCCAGCTCTGGATCTATGATTTGGTAAATGTCAGACCTTGAAAGCCAAAATGGGGCAGAGTCAGATATACTGCACCCCAAAATAAGGTGTGGCTTTAGGATCACTGGAGAAATTTTTAATAAAACTCTTAATATCAAAGTGGTCATCCAAATGAGTAAGTAATTACTAATTACAACTTCAAAGCTGTCAGCTTGGGAAATTATATTAACCAAAATGTCCTTGGGACCCTTTGAAGGCCTTGCCTGCACAGCCAGTTCACAGGTCACACATAAAAGAAAATGTGTGTGTGTGTGTGTGTGTGCGTGTGCATGCGTGTGTGTGGGTGTTCCAGATTGATCACCTATTTAATTAATCAAACTTTGATCTCAATTACTTTTAAAAAATTATTCTTTTTGTATTTTATATCAACCGCTTCCCAATATTCTTCTCCCACCCATTCATAAACCATCCTCCTTTTAATAAGGCACAACAGAGAAGCCAAATCAACTGAAGTAGTGGCCATGATGGCCAAGAAATTCAACATTCAGCACCTATAGCCTCATTACTATGAAGAAGGGAGGATGAGTCATCATTCTTCTTGGAATTAAGACTCAGCATTGAATTTAATCTGATGTCTTCTAATTTATTTTTATTTACATGATTATACCTATTTATTGCCAGTCCTTTTGGTTATGATTTCTCTGCTCCCCTGTGTTTCTCTTGAGATCGCCAAGTATGTCATATTTTCCATCACTATCTTTTTCCATTACAATCAAATGACATAATTTTTCTCCTTAAAAATCCATGACCATTAGACCATAAACTGAGAGGAACCTTGCAAGGAACCTTAAAGGTCACTAAGTTCAACTCCTTCATTTTACAGATAAGGAAACTTAGGCTTAGTGAGGTTAAGTGATTTGCCCAGGGTCCCACAGCTAATAAGCATTAGAAGTGTAAATGGAATCCCAGTCTTCCTAAGTCTAAGACCAGCAACTACCCATTTTGCCATTCTGCCTGGTCAATCCTGGTTAGACTCTGATCTTTACGTGCCCTTCTAGCTTTAAATTGTATTGTTTATTTCAGTCTTGGAAAACACATGGGAATTAATGAATCAGCTATTAGGAGTCAGAAAGAATTTTAGACTCCATTGAATATCCCAAGCCCTTCATTTTTACAAAAAGGGAAAGTGAGGCAGTCCAAAGAGTCAACTTACTTAGATCAACTGGATATTAATTTTAAAATGTGAAGACATTCTGGGTTGAAGTGGATACTTGGAGGTAAAACCCCACACCAGTTTGAATTGATGGCATGGTGACAATGTCATGATGATGTGATGATGATGATGATGTTAGAGTATGGTCAGTGACTGAAGGAAATTGGCTTCTGGTATAGTCTAGTTTCACAAAGGCAGAAAGTTGAAAGGAAAGAAAGGATTCTATTTTAGTACTTCAGTGGATCCCTGATCTCCACAGTGTAGGTATTCCCTCTAGTAGCACAAATTTCAACCTTTCTGTGTTTCTCATCCTTTGGTATTTTAAGACATTCCTTTAACTTTATAACTCAAAGGTAAAATGTTAGCAGAAACTCTTTGACTTTTAATGGAACTTAACTCTCAATGTGTCCCAAAGTATCTTTCAGCAAATGTTTGGCCTACTAAATTGATGGCACCCATATTTACCAGTGTAGATTCCTTGTCATTCCAGTTGCTATCCTCTCCTTCTATCTGACATAGGATAATAACATGAAAGTATCTTCATTTGGCATAAGACTGAGGCTAAATGGAGAAGGAAAATGCCCTGGTCTGAATGCCAGGACTCAGAGTTCTAACTCTGCCACTCAAACCATGTGTGAGACATTGGATAAATCACCACTGTTAATTTTCTGATGAGTGTAAGTGTTGGCCTAAGTGGCCCTTTCCATCTCTCAAACTAAATGTCTTGCATCCAACTTGTACCCAAGGCCAAGTTTAGTGCTTAAATCCCTCATGTGTTAGGCTGTTTCATCTCTGAAGTCATTCTATAGCCTGAACAGTATTAGCCCAAAGAACCAGTTCCCTAATAAACAAGGATTCCACAGAAAGAAGAACAAAGAGTAGAAAGGAAAGACAGATGCTGCTTTACTGACCCAGTTCTTCTTAGTCCCCAGTCAAAATCTGGTTGAAAGTTAAGTAAATCATATTGTTCCCCCATAAAAGCTGTGTGATTTTGTTTGTCTCTGTTGGAAGGGAAGGAGGAGTGTGGTACTATAATTAGTGAGGTTCCTTAGAAGGCCTTTGATCCTAAAAAGTAGAAGAAACTAGAAGTGACAAATCTTACTCTCCTAAATAATAGGGGAGGGAAAAGACTAAGCATTTATTAAAACCTACTAAGGGCTAGGCACTTTTAAGACCTTTACAAATATTATCTCATTTGATCCACATAATGGCCCTGGGAAGTAGGTGCAAACGATAACCCCATTTTATAGGTGAGGCAGACAGAAGTTAAGTGACTTCCCCATAGCCACCCAGCTAATAAGCATCTAAGACCAGATTTGAACTCATGTCTTACTGA
Source organism: Petaurus breviceps papuanus (assembly GCF_028583685.1). NCBI lineage: Eukaryota > Metazoa > Chordata > Mammalia > Diprotodontia > Petauridae > Petaurus > Petaurus breviceps. The sequence continues at coordinate 13,107,334 of NW_027185804.1, forward strand.
CTTGATGCCCAGTGCTGTGCCTACTTTGCCACCTAGATGACCATACTAGCTCTCACGCCTTCTCCCTTGGCCATCTCAAAGTCTAGAGCAATTCTACCCCTCTTTCCTTTTTTATGGGTCCAGACTCTCAGTACTAAAAGTCCAAAATGGCAGTCCTGTAGTTGCATGCTATTTTTCTAAGGCAATCATGATCCTATTTGTCAAATAAGTCAGAAGGAAACAAAAGTTCTAGGTTATCCCACTTTGGACTACTGGATTCCGATCTCTGCTTTGACTTTACTAACAGTGCAGCTTTGGGTAAGTCACTTCAATCTCCTGGACCTGTTGTCTCATCTCTAAAATGAAGAGGTTTGGACTGGGTGACCTTTGAAGTCCCTTTCAGCTCTCGGTCAATGACTTCTTGCCCATACTCCTCTTTCCCTGAGGCTGTCACCTCCGAGACTCTCTGAGGTTTAGTAAATGATAGCTTATTTATTACACACTTGGTGGTACAGCAACTCCAACCCAATTAAATAGCGAGTCCTCAAAGTTCAAATCTCTTCTGCTCCATTGTTCTCTCAACAGGAAAGCTTTTATTTTCTTATTCCCACTCATGTTCTATCATCCAATAAAAGGGCAATCAGAGCAAATCAGCTACTTTAAAAAAACAACAATAATCAGCCACTACACGCAGCCTATTTAAATGAGATGTACTTAAATAAATTCATTTTGTCATCTTCTAATTGAAATGCAGTTAAATTGCACTAAAATCAGGAGGTTCACTACCAGAGCACATTATTGTATATGCCTTTATGTTAATGGGAAGCACTAATTCAGTCTGTGAGAAGACACTGACCCCATAGAAATAACTTTGCAAGAGGAAATTAATAGAACAGAACTCTTGTCCCTGCTTGGCTGTATCTTTGCTGCCCTCTTGTGGTGAGAAGAGAATCTAGCATTTCGTAGCTTTGAGATATTTTGATTGGAAATGGCATTGGTTTTATTTCAGAGCATGAATTTTCGTTTTACATGTATGTATGTATGTATGCATGCGTGCATGCATGTCTGTATGTCGAGTAAAGGGAAAAAACAATATGAAATCTGGCAGCCTCGGAAAATGTGAGAGCATTCAGTAGTCAAGAAGAGAAACACGTAGTACATAGAGCAGGATTCTTAACCTGGAAATTGTGAAATTGCACTTTAAAAAATTTTTGATAGCCATATATCAATATAATTGGATTATTTTATAACCTTACGTATGCCATTGTATGTATTAATAAGAACTCTGATGAGAAGGGGTCTGTGGTTCTCGTCAGCCTGCTAAAGGGGCCTATGACACAAAAAGGTTTAAGAACCCTGGGTTCTTGAAGGTCTTGAATCTGGAAAGGACTTTAGGAATCTTAGGATCGTGGATAGAGAGCTAGGAAGTACCTTAGGAGTCATCTACTTCTATTGTCTTTATAGGAAAGACAAATCCTTTTAGAAAAACTTCTGCCCCCTTTTCTAATGACTCATCTTATTAACAGCATCTTATGAAGAGAGAGAACAAAGAGCTCTGTTGTATGGACTGGATTATTCAAGGGATAAACATAAATTTGGAGATTCTCAAAAGAGGAAGGTCAAGAGTAGCAGTGGTCTTTCTTTCCCTCCTTTACACTGAAGGACTAATTCCACTGGAAACTGCTTAATGGAAACTAGAATTCTAGGGATTTCTCCAGGCTGCTCTGACAAGTTTGGACAGCATTGACCTCAGTGGACAAGTCTGATGCAAAACTCTGCACAATTTTTTCAAGAATAAGTCCACTCATTCATAAACAAAATATTGTATTGAGAAGACCCAAATAGGGTTCTGTAGGATAAAATTTTTTTTTTTCTTCTCCTCTTCCCCTTCCTTCTTCTCCTTCTCCTCTCCTCCTCTTCCTCCAAAGAGCTTATATGGAAATCTAAACCAACCATATGCATATTAAACAACAAGAGACTTAAAAGAGCTCAGCTGATGCAGGCATAAGCCTTATGAGTGAATGCTTAGGTAATTTCACTGTATAGAAGGCAGTAAAAACCAATGTGAGAAGAGCACAATAGAGAGAAGAAACCTCAGAGATAACCTAATCTGACTTCCTCACTTTCTGGATGAGGAAACTGAGACCGTGGAAGTTAATCATGAGGCGTCCTCTGTGCTAGGCTTACTTAAGGCGATATAGGTTGTAGAGGTCACAGGCAAGATCTAAATCTGGGTCCTTTGACCCGGAAGCAAAACTCATGACACTGTACCATGTAGGTTGGCCATATCCTAGGCACAGCCATGCCTCCAGTTACCCAGGTGAGCACTGGTTCTCAGGGAGAGACAATACAGTCCTTGGCATTAACAATTTGTGTTTTTGACCCTTCAGAAATTCCTCGAACTCACCTGGAGTATGAGAACAGGCTTACGATGAAAATGTTCCTGTTTCAATTCGTCAACTATTACTCGTCGTGTTTTTACGTGGCTTTCTTTAAAGGGAAGTTTGTGGGCTACCCAGGAGCCTACACATACATGTTCAACAAATGGAGGAACGAAGAGGTAGGATTGCTCTTCAGGGAAAGGTCCCCTTTGGGTCGCTGGTGTTTTGTTTGTCCTTCATTCTTGAAGAGAAACATGACATCAGGAAGGTGATGCCATACTGAATGCCTGATATATAATCAGCACTGTGGTAGGCTCCTTGCCTTCTGAGAGCTTACATAGCTCCCATCTCCTCAAGTTTTCCTAAGGTACCTTGTCCGAGTCCCTACTTTGTCTTTTTTCTTGCATGGCATAGCTTCCTTGGTATAGCATAAGTTCTTTGAAAGTAGGGATCATGTCATTTTTTTAAATGTCCCTAGCATAATGTCTTGGACATAATAAGTGTTTCATTCATTTTTGTTGAATTATAATGGTCAATCATGTCTTAGAAGACATCTGACAGGCTTCCCTTCAAATGACAAGTTAAATTGGTGTTCAGATAGTTGGATCGGGGCATTTGTTTCTTTTCTACTCTTGAGGGGAAAGTACCTCTCATTGTCCCTTCTTTCTTTTGCCTATGTCCAGTGTGATCCAGCAGGCTGCCTCATAGAACTGACAACACAGCTCACCATCATCATGGCTGGAAAGCAGATCTGGGGTAACATCCAGGAAGCCATTCTGCCGTATGTATTATTTTGGAGTTCCCCATCTAATAATAAGCATATGACATTTACACAGAGCTTTAAGGTCAGAAGGAGAGCTCCCTGATCCATTTAGAGGACCAAAACATGTAGGCTCCCTTGAGGATGATAGCAGTCTTGCTTCTACAACAGAAATTTGAACCAGTAAAAACCTTGTCTGTAACTCAAATAGTCACTGATGCAGTAAGGTAACACAGGCTCGGCCAGGTATAGCACTGTTAGCCTGACTGATGTGGGAGGAAAGAGGACTTCATTGACTCTCATTGGGAGATGCCACTGAGCAAGAGAAAGGCTGCTGATCTCTGCTACGTGAGTGCTGCTTGGATTGGAAAACCATTGGCTGCAGTGTCTTTGTAAAGACATCTCTTTTTCAGCTGGGAACTGTAGCAGAAGTGATGTGAAGGGGGAAGAAATGGTGGTGAAGAAAATGTTGCATTTTATTCACAGCTAAGAATTAGATGGGAAAAGAGGAAATCTTCTCCCATAGCTGGTGCTGATTTTGTTAAAGTAGGTTATACCAAGAGTCTACAGTTGGGAGGACAGGAGTTTGAATCCCACCTGTGCCACCTACTAGCTGTGTGACTATGGGGAAAGCTTCTTTATCTCGCAGAGTCTCAAATTTCCCCCTCTATAAAATTACTATTATAATATCTACCTCCTAGAGCTGTTGTGCCATCATGAAGGCAAACTTTAAAACAATATAGATAGATATAGATGTGAAACATATATAAATATTAATAAACTTATATAAATATTATGTAAATGTGTATGTACACACACACACATATATATATACACACACATCTATACATATGTATGTATATTAGAAACCCATAATCCTTTGTTGTCTGACACATTCCTTTCTGTTGTTTACTCATTTCATTCATGTCCAACTCTTTGTGACCTGATTTGAGGTTTTCTTGGCAAAAATACTAGAGTGGTTTGCCATTTCCTTCTCCAGGTCATTTTATAGATGAGAAAACAGAGGCAAATAGGGCTAAGTGACTTGCCCAAGGTCACACAGCTAGTAAGATTTGAACTCAGGAAGATGAATTTTCTTGACTCCATTCTTTCCACTGCTTCACCTAGCTACCCTTTCTCTTGGGCCCATCCCAGTTCAAGCAGCCTCAGCATATAAAGGTGCAAGGATAATAAAACAAGGGGGCTTGGGCTTTGGTGGCTTTTCAGCCAAATCATACCTGAAAGGCAATGCCAGCTATAAAGAGACCTGTCAAATGGTCGTTCAGCTTTGGCTTTAAGTACTAATGAGTGGGGTAACTCACAAATCCTGAGGAAAACTATTCCATTTTTACGTAGCTCTAGTTATTAGGAAGATTTTCCTATCATCAAGTCAAAAGTTCCTTCTTTTTAACATCTACCATTTGCTCCTGGTTTTGCCCTCTTTAGCCAAATAGAACAAGTTCAGTCCATTTTTTCACATGGCGACCTCTAAAATAGGACTAGAATGCATTAATCATGTCCCCTTCAGTCCCTTGACACTTAAATATTTCTTAATTTGAAATGAACTTGGGACAGCTAGGTAGCATAGTAGATAGAGCACTGACCCTGGAGTCAGGAGGACCTGAGTTTGAATCTGGTCTCAGACACTTATCAGCAGTATGACCCTGGACAAGTCACTTAAAACCAATTTTGAAAGGAAGGAAGGAAGGAAGGAGGGAGGGAGGAAGGGAAGGGAAGGGAGGGAGGAAGGGAGGATGGAAGGAAGGAAGACTCAAAGCCTTCTACCAATTTCGTTGCCTATCTCTGGATGCTTTTTAGTATCCCTTCTAGATGGTGGCACCCAAAACAGAACATAATATCCCAAACTCTTTTCACCAGGCCAAGGTGCCACAGGACCTTCACTTCCTCATTTCTGCCAGCTATGACTCTTAACATAGTCTAAGATTGGATTAAGCATTTTTGCCTGCTACCTCAAGATTATTGATTCAGATTAAGCTTGCAGTCCATTAAAACTCCAAAAGATTTTTCATGCAAACAGCCATCTAACCATCCCTCTCTGTTTGTATTTGGAAAATGGATTTTTGGAATCCAAGTATGATCTTACAGTAATCACTAATGAATTTTAGCCTGTTAGATTCTACTTAGTTCTATGGCAAGTCAAGATCATTTTTGAATCCTGACTCTGTCATTCAGTGCACTAACTATCCTTCCAAATTTGTGTCCCCTGGGAATTTGGTAAGTATGTCATCTACTCCTTTATCCAAGTTAGGGATCAAAGCTTTAAACAGCTCAAAACCAACTACAGACCCTGAGTCACTCCCCTGGAGATCTGCTGCCAAGGTGACAGTGGGAGATACAAAAGAACTGAGTTCTAGCCCTAATTCTGCTGCTGGCTAGTAGTAGTAGCAGCAGTAGTAGTAGTAATAGTGGCAACAGTAGTAGTAGCAGTAGTAGTAGTAGTAGTAGTAGTAATAGTAATTGATTCTTCTGCAGAAATGTGAAGTTTGAAAAGTGCTTTAGATGCATGATCTTATTTGAACCTCATAACAACCCTTTGAAGTGGGTCACGATACATGTTCTTGTCTTCAGTTTACTAATGAGGAAATTGGTGTTCTGATAGGTTGGGATTCGCCCACGCTCACACAACTAGTAAGTGTCAGAGGTAGGATAGGAACCTAGGTATTCTTGACTCTAGATAAAGCATTCTATCTATTCCATGAAGCTGATCATGGCAGAGCACGTCAGTTAAACTTCCTGGGCTTCAGTTTCCCCATCAGTTTCCAAAGAGGCTAAGGCTGTTGGACTAAGTGACACACACGCTTCCTTCAAGCTCCCTTATTCAGTCACTCTTTATGCCTCTTGTTTTATTTCACTCATCCTTTTACCGTCTTCTCACAGTTGGGTTTGGAACTGGTGGAGACGCCGAAGAGCGAGGACCAACTCTGAGAAACTGTACAGCCGATGGGAGCAGGATCACGCTCTTCAGAGCTTTGGGGCCTTGGGGCTGTTCTATGAGTACTTAGAAATGGGTAAGTTCTCTTTAGCTGCCTTCTTGAAGAACCTATTGATAAGAGGGGAAGGTAGCATTTGCCGATGGATAACAGTTGGGGTTAGTCAATAAATATTAAGAACCTACCAGTGTGCTGAGTACTCTGCTAAGCATTGGACTTGTCACTGACTTGTAACATGGCATAGGTTAAGGAATGAAGTCTAATAGTTTAAAGAAACAGTAGCCAAAAAAATTAAGTCATTAATCCCTAAACTGTCAACGGATAGGAAGCTCTGTGCCACCACACAGCCCCTGTTGAGCTGTATTGAATTTGTTTACTCTCAGAGCCTGCCAGCAGAGGGAGCCAAAGGGAATAATCAATTACAGTATCCTCACTTGTTGGTATATAATCAAATAGTTATTTATTTAGTCAACTAGGATTTACCAAGTGCCTTACTATGAGTCAAGCACTACACTAAATCCTCAAGATATAAAGAGAGGAAAAGGTAGCCCTACTTTTCAAGGATCTTGTGGTCTAGTTTAGGGGGAACTAAATATGAGCAACTATGTAAAAACAAGATGTATATAGGATAAATTGGAGATAATCACACAGGAAAGGAAGTAGCATTAAAGAAAACAGAGAAGACTTCTTGTAGGATATGTCACTTTAGCAGAGATTTGCAGGAAGCCAGGGAAGCTAAGGTTTGGAGATACGGAGGGAGAGTTTCAGGTGTGGGGGACAGCCAGGGAAAGCACTCAGAATCAGAAGGTGAAAACTAGAAAGAGCCATGGTCAAAACCCTCAAATCATGACAAGAAGGGATTGGCTGCACAAGAACTTGCTTCACCAATTCCTGGGGTACCTAGGGATACTTCATAAAGTCTGATGAGGGATCATAGATGGGAAGACCAAGAAATATGTGCAGGAAGGTATTCTTAAAGGTCATCTAGTCCAATCCTTTCATTTTATTATGGGATGATATTATGAAAAAAAAAATGCTAAATTTGGAGACAGAAAACCTGGATTTTGAGCCAGTGTTTCCATGTATTATTTGCGTGACCCTGAGAATCATTTAGCCTCCCTGGGCCTCAGTTTCCTCATCTGTAAAATGAGGAAGTCGGACTAGATGATTTTTGAAGTTCTTTCCAGCTCTAAATCGAGATCCCATGAGGTGAATTTGGGCCAACCATAAAGGAAGGCCTACTTTAAACAGCAGGCATGCAATTTACAGAATTCCTTACTGGAAGATGCAGGTCAGGCTAAAATCATAAGTAACATTATTAAAGAACTTCTATAAATTTGTGGTTCATTGGCCAGCCATACTGGCAGAAAGCGATTGTGGGAGTCAATCCCTATATCCTTTAATTTTGATGTTAGAGACCATGCTTTCCTGTTACAAAGCTATTACGCCTGTGAGGGAGAGAATGCTATTGTTTTAGGATTCTAGGGCTGATCTAGGTCTGCCAGTTACCATAAAAGAAAACCATAGCCCGAGGATGTTTTGGATTCATTTGAAAATAGCCCTGGGGAAAAGAGACAGGGAAGGAATCATCACTACTTAATTACAGTCTTGGGACCAGAGATGGCACCTTAGGGGGCATTTAATTCAAGCCCCATTCTGTAGATAGGGAAAGCGAGGCAGCTAGAGCTTGTGACTTGTGCTAGTTCATACAGGCAATAAAGTAGCAGAACTGTGATTCAGAGTGAGGTCCTCTGACTCCAAATCCAGGGTTCATTCCCCTTGAATATATTCTTTTCCCTCACTTAAATGTCCTTCCAGAGTTTCTCTCCCTTTTTCTTTCTCATTGCAGTCAGGAAGCCTTGATTTCCTGAGGGTTTCCATTTGGAATTAAGGCCCTCAAGGAGAATAAGAAGCCAAACCTCAGTGTGAGACCACATAGGCCTGGGCTTCTGATAGAAAGAGAAGATCATTTTATAAAAATCATTTAATCTGTCAGGGGCATGATAAGTCTTTCTTCTTCTTCTTTTTCTTTTTGGAGGGTAATTTGGGTTAAGTCAAGGTCATGCAGCTAGGTAAGTGTTAAGTGTCTGAGGTCAGATTTGAACTCAGGTCCTCCTGACTCCAGGGCCAGTGCTCTATTCACTGTGCCACCTAGCCACCCCTAAGTCTTTCTTCTTAAAAAATTTTATTAATGTTGCTTTGTTTTTGCATCACATTCATTTCCACATATCTCTCCCTTACCTAGGGAGCCTTTGTTCAAAGATTTTGTTTTTTAATTAAACAAAACCAGGTCACATATCAACCATGCCATTACATGTCATATATACTCCACATCTACCTGTCCAACAACAGAAAGGAGTTGCATTTTCTCAGCTCTGCTCTGGGGCCTAGCCTGGTCACATAATTTCCTTTTCCTGTAAATAGACATAGCATTTCTTGTGTATACAGAATCACTCCTGCTTCCTGGAGATTGGGGATTCTTAACCTTTTATGATATCATGGACTCCTCCTTTGCCATCTGGTAAAGCCTATGGACACATTCTTTGAATGATTATTTTTGAAATAATTATTTATTTTGAATATTCTTTTTTAAATTTTGAGCTCCAAATTCTCCCCTTTTCTTCCACCTCCTACCCCTTTCACTGAGAAGGCAAGAAATATGATGTCAATTATACATGTGAAGTCACGCAAAATATACTCCCATATTTTTAAAAAGCAAGAAAAATTAAGAAAGTGATAAAATTACATTTGAATTTGCACTAGAAGCTTATCAGTTCTCTCTCTGGTGGTAGACAGCATTTTTTCATCATGAGTTCTTTGGACTTGTCTTGTATGCTTGTATTGACCAGAGTAGCTAAGTCTTTCATAGTTGATTGTCATTACAACATTGCTGTTACAGTCCACAATGGTCACCTGGTTCTTCTCACTTCACTTTGCATCAGTTCATATAGGTCTTGCCATCTTTTTCTGAAAGTATCCACCTCATCATTTCCTGTAGCACAATGATACTCCATCACAATCATAGGGTACCACTTGTACAATCATTCTCCAATTCATGGGTATTCCCTTGATTTCCACATCTTTGCCACCACAAAAAGAGCTGCTATAAATATTTTTGTACATATAGGTCTTTTTACTTTTTTTTTAAATGTCTTTGGGATTCAAACCTAGTAATGGTTTTAAATGATGTTTTTAAATTATTGAAGGAAGTGCTAGATTTCAGTTAGAGGTTAATAAAAATAAAGGAGAATTTTTCCCCCTAAACACTTCTTATTTGTGCCAAGGACTGTGCTAAGTGCTAGAGACAGAAAGGTAAAATTTGGTACCTGTCCTCGAGGAACTCACAAGATGTTGGGGGAAGATAACACACACACAACTGCATATAGACTCTGTACGTGACCAATCAACTGAGGGAAGCCATTAGAATTAAGAGGGTTTGGGAAAGTTTTCCTGTAGAATGTAGGATTTTAATTGGGAGTTGGAGGGAACCATGGAAGCCAGGAGGCAGTGATTGAAGAAGAAGAGCATTCCAGGGATGAGGGACATAAGGAATTCAGTTTCGCACATGTGCTTAAGATGTCTACAGGACATCTGATTCAAGATGTCTAATGGGCTGTTAGAGATTTGCAACTATAGATCAGCAAAGAGGTTAGGGGTAGATAAGTAGATCTGGCAATCGTCAGCATGTAGATGATAAATGAATTCATAGGAACTAAAGAGATGACTGAGTGAAATAGTATAGATAGAGAAGAAGATAGAGTCCTATGGGACACCCATGGTTAGTAGGTGTGATGTGGGTGAAGATCCAGCAAAGGAGACTATGAAGTCAGATGGATGGGAAAAGAACCATGGGAGAGAAGTGTCACAAAACCCACAGAGAAGAAAATATCAAGAAGAGGAAGCTTGACAATTTCTTTTTTTTTTTTTTTTGCTTTTTGGAGGGAATTGGGGTTAAGCGACTTGCCCAAGGTCACATGGCTGGTTTTTTTTGTGTTAAGTGTCTGAGGCCAGATCCAAACTCAGGTCCTCCTTACTCCAGGGCTGGAGGCCACCTAGCTGCCCTCGACCATTTCTAAGGTTACTGAGTGGTTGAGAAGGATAAGGTTTGAGAAGAGGCAATTAGGAGATTATAATTAATTTTGGAGAGAAGAGTTTCCAAAGGTGGAGGGAGTGGAGATGTCTAATGTAGATGGTCTTCTCAAAGGATTTAATCATAAAAGGCAGAAGAGATCTGGCTTGATAGTGAGCTGGGATGGATGGATCAAGCAAGGATTTTTTTGAGGTTAGAGAAGACATGGGCATGTTTGTAGGTAGTAGGGAAACAGTCGGGGATTAGACAGTTTTAAGACTCTAGGATATTGACTTAGTATTGACTAAGTAGAGTCCACTCCAATGCATGTCAAGTCAATCGAATATAAGAATTTGAGACTACAATCTCTGAAAGAGCAGAGATTACTCTGTCTTTGCATCTTTAAAGCCTAGTGGAGTGGCTTGAATACAAGAGATATTTAGCAAGTGTTTGTGTACTGAAGTTGGTGTTTCTGATTCTTCTTTCTCTACAGTCATCCAGTTTGGTTTCATCACACTGTTTGTGGCCTCCTTTCCTTTGGCTCCTCTCCTTGCCCTTATGAACAACATTTTGGAAATCCGAGTTGACTCTTGGAAACTGACCACCCAATACAGGAGGCCAGTGGCTGCCAAGGCCCATAGCATAGGAGTGTGGCAAGAAATTCTCAATGGCATGGCCGTTCTATCTGTTGTTACTAATGTAAGTTGACTGTTCGCAATCAAGTGATTGATTTTTCTGGGTGGGAAGTTTGTTTCTTGAGAATATGGAAATCAACTCTGTGCATTTGATTCTTGCCTTTGGATCTGCTGAGAGCAATGCCTCATCCTAGAAGATCCATGGCCCTAGTATTCCAGAGTCCTCTAGGAGAGGAGTTGTGGTGTCTGGAACCCCTGTCACCAAATCAGTCAAATTTTTGTCCATTTCAAAGGGCTAAAAGAAGGAGTGATCAAAGTTACAGTTATATATTTAGGCTCTACTTAAGGCAAAATATCATAACAATGAGAGATATTCAAGAGTAGAATGGGTGCCTGTGATGCTATTTTGCATCTGGTGCAGTTAATTCAAAGTTAATCCCAACTACCCAAGCTCTGTACTACAACTTCCTTCCTTGTAACAGCCCTGGTTGATATTATGGGACTGTTTGGTGTGTGTGGGTGTGTGTGTGTGTGTGTGTGTGTGTGTGTGTGTGTGATTAATTCAAACCTCCCCAGTTCAACCAATATCTTATCTTTGTCCTCATTTTACAGATAAGGATACTGAGGCAGGTAAAGTGTAAGGGACTTGCCCAGGCTCAGGCGCCTAATGAGAATATATTTGAGCTGAAGTCTGCTTGACTCCAGGTCCAGCACTCTTTCTACTGTCACATCTATCTGCTTCTTTCTGAAGCACGATGAAATGTAGAATGAGTGTTCCTGCGTACCTTTTTACTTTTTCATGTGGCCTTGCCTAACCACTGGGGGAAAAGATCTACTACAACATGGCCTCCAACCTACCCCTCTGAATCCTGCACTGCGTCCACCTGTAACCAACAAGAGTGATCAGTAGAGATGACCAAACCTAATCCCAGTAGGCCCTTTCATAACACTAGTGTCAAGGGATAAGGATAAGAACAATGCTCTTGGATTTCTGTGATTACAGAAAGGATGGTTGCCTTCTCAGAACAATACAAACAGGAGATATCATTTGACATGAAGTGCATCATCTCCTAGGCCCTAACAATGTTATAACTCTCAAATAGCTACCATAGTAAGGCGCTCCCCTGCCACATTCTTACTGTGTTTGGAAAGGTATCTAGATGAATGATCAGAGCAGAAGCTCACAACAGTGCTTTGACTACTCACTTGTTTTTCCTCACTGGTTTCAGGCCTTCATTGTTGCCTTCACATCGGACATGATTCCCCGGCTGGTTTACTACTATGCCTACTCGACTGACCCCAATTCCCCCATGTCTGGATACATTAACAACAGCCTTTCCGTGTTCCAAACCTCTGATTTTCCTAATGAACCTGGTGCGAACTCGGGTACATTCACCACTTGCAGGTATCTGATTAATTCATTTTACTTAATAGGAGTCTCCTAATGTCACTATCCCAGACCAATTTAGGAAACCTAAGAGGCCATAGGGTAGGGTAGAAAGAGACCTCGACTGGGAGCCCCAAAATAGGGGTTCAAATTTTGGCTCTGCACCCACTAAATGGATGTGTAATCCATTGAAATTGTCATAATTGTCAATTGAAATAATTCTGGAACCTATGAAGCTCAGAGTGTTCCTCTATCAGATGGCAACATTTGATAGAATGAGGGCCAAATCTCATCTTAGCTCTGCCTGGGATCCTTGTGAATGTCAAGAATCGCGAGAAAAGGAAACTCACTAATAATAAAGTGATGATGCCGTCAATGACCATGGTGATGCTGACCATTATTGTTGATCTAGGTCTGTGAGAGATTTCCTGGTGTGAAATCCCAGGATGGGAGTAGAAACTCCCAACAGAGAAGCAGATTTACTCTCTTAGAGAGCTGACTGAGACAGTGAGAAATTAAGAGATTGTCAGAGGTAGGACCTAAGTTCCTGATTCCATGGTTAGTACTCTGTCCACTATACCACATAAAATAGCAACTGATATTTGGACAGTGCTTTAAGTTTTGCAAAGCACCTTCCATATATCATCTCGTTTGAGCCACACAATAAACCTAAGAGGTAGGAAATAGAGGTATTATGTCATCCTCATCCAAGGGCAGCTGGATGGTGCAGTGCACAGAGCAAAGGGCTTGGAATCAGGAAGACACATCTTCATCAGTTCAAATTCAGCCTCAGACACCTCCTACTTGTGTGACCATGGACAAATCATTTAACCCTATTTGCCTCAATTTCCTTGTCTCTAAAATGATCTGGAGAAGGAAAATGGAAAACCCCTCCAGCATCTTTGCCTAAAAAACTCCAAATGAGGTCACAATGGATTGGATATGACTGAAAAATGACTGAAGAATAACAACAAAATCATCCTCATCTAAGATGGGCCAACTGAGAGAAAGAAGAATTTATTAAGCACCTACTATATACCAAGCACTATGCTAAGGATTTTATCATATGGTCTAGCATTGTGATGCAGGAACGATATCACCATATTTTAACTCAAGACCTACCTCTGCTACTTACTACCTGTTTGACCTTAAGCAAGTAATTATATCCCCTGGGACTTTATACAGTTTCCTAATTTGTAAAATGAGAGAATTAGATGAGATGGGCTCTGAGGTCCAACTCTAAATCTATGATCCTATGAATTCCTACAGATACTCACATATGCATACCATCCGCAACTCTCTGACAAATGGGTAAACCTGTGACTCACGACTGTTTCTTTCCCCAATGTAGGTATAGAGATTACCGTTATCCCCCTGACCATGAAAAGAAGTATTTACACACTATGCAGTTCTGGCACATCCTTGCTGCGAAGATGGCCTTCATCATTATTATGGAAGTAAGTCTTCCTTTTTATCTACCCCATCCATTTGTTCCCCTCTCTTCTAATCATATCTTCTGTGTCTGAGATAACTAGCATTTCTCCATATGTTTCTGAAACAAGAATTGTACTGAAGAAAGTAATGAGTATTATGAAAAAAGTTACCTAAGGAAGTCTCTAATTCAATAAGAGTTTATGAATCCCCTGCGTGGTGTTCATCGTTGTTGTGCAAGATACAGAACTGCGCTAACACAATAGTTGTGAAGTATTTGAAGAGTTATTATGGTGGGGGGAGGTGAGTAAATTTGTTCTAATTGGCCTTCAAGGACAGTTTAGGAGTATTGGATAGAAGTAACAGAGGAGTAGATTGAATCTAGTTGTAAATTCTTTTAATAATGGAACTATCTACAAATGGAATGAGTTGTGTTACGAGATAATGGATTCACTATCAATAGAAGTCTTCCTTTGGAAGCATAATGACCTCTGGTTGGGAATGTTGTAGAAGGAATACTTAAGCAGGTGTGGGTTAGACTAAATGGCCTCTAAGGTACTTCCAACTCTCAAATGCTATGATTTTGTGAAGTAGACAAGGAAGGCTTAATGATGGATATGGGTCTTAGCTAGGTTTTGAAGGATAAGTAGGATTTAAATAGGAGACATAGGAAGGAAAGATAGATAATAAGTTGAGGGTCCCTCAAACAATATTGGGTCCAAAGGAGAACAGCCAGGATGGAAAAGAATCTAGAAATCATATCTTAATTGGAATGTCTAACGGAATGAGGTGGTGTGGGGTGTGAAGCCTAGAGAAAGGCTAAGGGGAGAGATAAGGCATAGGGGAGGGAGAATCATCTCACAATTGGAGGAGAGCTTAGGGGTCATCTAGTTTAAACCATGCCTGAACAAAAACCCAAACTAGTATGTCCTCACATAAACTATCGTAGAGTTGGAAGAAGCATTGTAAGTCATCTGGTGCAGTCTCTTATTCAGTGTACGAATCTTCTCTATATGATGTTACTGAAATGTAGTAATCCAACCTTATAAGGCAGTCAGTCCCTTCTCATTTTGAAGCAGCCATCATTGTTGAGACTGTCTTCTTTATATTATGCCATGGATAGGAGTTATAGGCAAACTGGGTTTGGTGGTATGAGGAAGATACAGGCAAGGTTACCTCCATACCCCACTGGGGCACTGTAGTAGGACCTCAGTCTTCACTAAAGGAAGGTGTTTACTTCTTTTAGCAAAAATTTTAACTTGGGGGAATTTTCAGTTGGACTTAGCAGCCTGGGATCTTTGAGTCAACAAGTCCTTGCTCCCTTATATTCCTTGCATAGTCTAGCCCAGATACATCCAACACACCACCTGCAGTCCATAATACTCCTGAGTTCTTCCTGAACCAGATCAAAATGTGATTGAGAAATATTTGACAGAGTAAATAAAATAAAATAAGGTATTGGTAATATATTTTAAAACTAAGTCAATATGAGGCCTGCAGGAGTTCTAATGTATGGCTTACTGGCCGCTATTTCTATTTCAATCTGACGCTATTGGTCTATTCCAACCTTGAGCTGCCCTGAGCAGAAGGGAGAAGAGGCATAATGCCTTACTGAGCCCATTTTCCATCCTTCCCAAATGGGTTAATTACATTTAATTTCCCAAACTATGTTTTCTCAATAATGAATTATGCCCAACCAGAAAATAGTGTGCCTTAAACCAGTTAAGGTATCTGATGTAATAGCCTTCTGCCTAGGCTAAGTCTGGCCCTATCCCTGTTCTCTCCAATAGCCAGATCATTCTACACTGCCTTGCTATTTTCTATTTCCCCCTTCACTTATTATTCTTCTCTTTTTCTGTCTCTCCTCCTTGCCCCCCTCCTGTCTCTTACACACACACACACACACACACACACACACACACACACACACATCAGATGTTTTCAAACCCTGCTAAGCAGTCAGAGAAATTCAGAGAAAAACATAGGTAATAGGGAACTTAGAATGTGACTGTGACCCCAACCTCAGGTTACAGAAGCTCTGATTGTGAGCCTTGTTGGATTTATGTCAGAAGGAACATTTGAGTTTCAGGAAAAATCAGGTCAAGCAAAAGAGATTTGCTTAGCTGAAGTACCCGCATTTGGGGGTATACTGAGTAGACAAATGATGACTCATCTAAACATGGAATTTAGTAGATTTATCACTTCTCCAGGAACAGGCAAGTGACACAATGGATAGAGTGCTGGGCCTAGAGGCAGGAAGATTCATCTTCCTGAGTTTCAAATCTGGCCTCAGAAACTTACTAACCGTGTGACCCTGGGCGAGTTACTTAACCCTGTTTTCCTCAGTTTTTCATCTGTGAAATGAAATGAAAAAGGAAACAGCAAATCACTTCAATATCTTTGCCAAGAAAACCCCCAAAATGGGGTCACAGAGTCAGACATGACTGATAAAACATCTGTACAAAAAACAACAATATCATTCCAACAGTGCAGTGCTTCCTCAAGGAAGTGGCAAGTCAGACACTAATATACACAGGTCAGTGGAAGTTCAGACTTCTTCCCAGGACTGCCTACTATACTTTTCAAAGCTGCAAATGGAATTTTTTTTTTCAATAAACAAGTATTATTTCCCTCCCTCAGACCTCCCCACAACCCACTGGGAAAAATTGACAAAACCCTCGTAACAATATGCATAGTCTTGTAAAACCAATTTCTACATTAGCCATGCCCAAAAATATATGCCTCCTTCTGTATATTGAGTCTCTCATTTCTCTGGCAGGATTTAGTTAATGTTCTCCATTATCAGTACTCTGGAATCATGATGATGCTTGGATGATCAGAAGGGTTTTTTTTAAAGTCTTTCAAAATTGTTCATTTTTCCCCTAAGTGTATCATTATTATATAATTTGTTCTGCTCTTTTCCTGCTCTCTTTATTTTTTATCAGTTCATTCATGTCTTACTAAGTTGTTCTCAACTCATCCCTTTGGTCATTTCTTGTGTCACAATAATATTCTAATACATTCATACAATGATTTTTTCAGTCATCCCTGGTTGATGGGCACCTTCATTATATAATGAGCTCCCTACTATGAGTTCCTTGAGGGCAAGGACTGTCTTTTGTCTCTTTTTGGATTCCCAGCACTTAGTACAGTACCTGGCACATAGTAGGTGTTCAATAAATGCTTATTGAGTGATTGATTTACACCCCCCCTTATTTTCCAATTCTTTTCCACTAGAAATAGAACTGTACTTAGGATCTCTGATCCATGATAATCTTAGAGACAGAGATGGGATTGATTCAATTTTCAGAAGGGGTCTTAAATTTTTTAGACATAGGACACTGGGAAAATTTGTTTTGTAACACACAAGTGTGTGTGTATTTATATGATAAAGATTTTTTTTCTTTTAAATTGGATGTAAGGAGATAGAAAAGGTGCTTGTTAATTTAAAAATAAACAAAAAAAAAGTGAACCTTTATGCTCTATTTTGAGATCAACTGCAATGAATTCTTCCCCTATCATTCCCCCCCC
>NW_027185804.1:13124557-13162562 GCF_028583685.1 Petaurus breviceps papuanus
CCCCCCCCCAATAATTTTGCATGCATAGTTTTTCCAAGGAAATTTTGTTATTTTATTTAATTTTACAGAGTATCCATTGACACTTTAATTGATCCTGGAATTAGTCTATGAATTGAGAGGTACTATCTAGAATGACCCACCTATTGGGAATGGCTTAAAGCTAGTGTAGATGTAGGTAGAGGTAGAGGTTTGGGATTTTTTTCAACTCTGAGCTTCCTGTGATTTTTTGCATTTTTACTACCCACATTTAGAAGCAAACTGTCCTTATGATTATTTGATTCTTCCATTATTATATAATAAACCACTTAAGGTGCTAAAGTAACTTCTGGGGTGAGATGTCCATTGCAATCTCTTTGACTCAGTTTTGTTTAGTGCCTCTTTTTAAGAATATTTTTCTTTTAAAAGTAATCGGGGTTAAGTAACTTGCTCAAGGTTACACGGCCAGTTATTTCTGGGTGTGATGCTGAGTATCTGAGCCTGGATTTGATCCAGGTCATCCCGATACTGGAGCCGGTGCTCTTACTCACTGAGCCACCTGGCCGCCCCTAAGCAATTGGGGTTAAGTAAATTGCTCAAGGTTACACGGCCAGGTGTTTCTGGGTGGGTGCTAAGTGTCTGAGCCCGGGATTCGATCTCCAGGTCTTCTCAACACTGGAGCCGGTGCTCTTACTTGCTGTGCTACCTGGCCGCCCCTTTTAAAGAATATTGACTTTAGTTTCTGGTAGACTGGGTTGTTGAATGTGTAGTTGGGTATGCTTAGGGGGTTTAATCTCTTTGAATTCATAAAATTCTTATAAAAACATTAATGTGAATAACAAAACAAATCTCAGTAAGACAAGGTAGTATAATAGAAATAACTTTGGATAGAGAACTTGGAGTGTTGGATTCAAGTTCAAGCTATATGTCCTATTGACAAAGTATTTGATTTCTCTGGGCCTCAGTATGCTCATCTTGAAAACAGGGCTATGGGGCAGCTAGGTGTCACAGTGAATAGAGCACCGGCCCTGGAGTCAGGAGGACCTGAGTTCAAATCTGGCCTCAGACACTTGACACAATTACTAGCCGTGTGACTTTGGGCAAGTCACTTAACCCCAATTGCCCTAAAAAAAAAAAAAGACAACAGGGCTATTTGACAAGAAGACCTCTAAAGTTTTCTGGTTGTATGATTATCCTGAAATTTTCTCTTCTTTTTTTTTTTTAATTATTCCTCTAGCACATTGTTTTTATTGTCAAATTCTTTGTGGCCTGGATGATCCCTGACGTCCCAGCAGAGGTGAAAGCCCGAATCAAACGGGAAAAGTACCTGACCATCCAAATCCTCCATGAGTATGAGCTCAACAAACTCAAGGAGAACCTGTGCAATAGGACAGATTATCAAGTGGAGAAAGAAGTCATCGCCACACAAGGGAAAAGGGATCTGGCCCAGGTCATGGCATAGCCAAGGAATCCAAATAATGTCCGGTGACCTGACTTGCCTCAGTTCTCTGGGACGTGGCTGTGGGTCAGGAACCGGATGGGCATTTTGGTCCTTCATTTTTTTACCCAAAGATTTTAAACTCTTATAGAAGTCACTGGTCCCAAGCTTTGCCATATTGGAAACCTGTTGTAACTTCACGGTGCCAGCTCTCATCACGTGCTATTTTATGGATTTCTGTGTCTAACTGTTAAAGTGTGCATCCAGAATCCAATTCTTACAAGATCATGGAGTGTTGCTGCTTAACTAAAAAGTTTTCATGGTAAGGCAGCATCCTATCCTCTAGTACATCGGTGAGTTATCACAAGCTTCCGTCCTCCAGAACATTTTGTACACCTTGGTTTGAGTCTTCCCATCGAGTAATTTTAAGACAAAAAAATAAAAAGGAAAGGACTGTGTCTACCAAAGCATGCACATCTCGCCACTTCCCTAAAAAACTGAAATCACTTGATTTAAAAGAAACACACACACATACACACACACACACACACACACACACAGATACACCAAAACAACACCACAAAAAATAAGACTAAATCAGGTAAAACGTGATTTGGGGGACTCAGTGGTTAAATTTAATGAATTAAATGTCCATTAAAATCCAGGGGGGCTGGCCTTCCAGGAAATTTCAGAATTGTTTTTCCCAAAGACAGACTTCTTAAGCATTACTAAGAACTAACCCATCCCAGTTCTTAAATGCTGTTGTCTCTAACCTGGGAATCAGGCATGCTTTGGTGTGTTGAATTTCTGTGAGTCTTCACAAGTATAAAATGGATTGTACAGAAGGTAATATCTTATCTTAATATTTAAAGAAATCAAGACAATGTATATTAATGTATCTGCTCTCTTTGAAGTTATGAAGTTGGTAGAATTATTCTTATTGAAGCCTTGCCTTCCAGAATGCTTCTATTGCCTCATGGAGCCATTCTTGCATCCCATCAGACAGTAGCATTAGCTATGTGTATCAGTTAGCCATAAGTTGTTTATGAAATGTGTACTTGTGAAAGCGATTTCAAGCCTTTGAAAAAGGATTTCACAACGGTTTTCTATGGCTATAACAGCCTGTACTGTGCTCAGTGCCTTTTTTTCTATGTCTTTCATAATATGAAATGGAAGTATTGGTCCTTGAGAAAATATCCTGTATTGTATTTCAAACACAAGCCTGCAGACCTTGAGAAGTGATCAACTCAACCTAACAATGAATGTCCTATGTTATTCGTGGAGACTGAGTGATTGTTAGACTTGTTAGCTGAATCAGTAATATACTTGTATATTCTTCCCAAAATTAAGTGTAATGTACACCTTATACATATTAGTATGTGTCCTTGAACCCAAATCAATACACGTTTGTGTGTACATGTGTGTATGTATATATACAATTATATATGTACACATAATTTACATATATTTAAAATATGGGGACAGTTCAGTTTGGTACTATTTGAACTCCTTCGTTCCTAACTTGTCTTCAGTTCCAAATGAATGACTTTTTTCTATCCTGGGACATCATGCAAATATTTGATCAGAAAAATTCTGACAGAATTTCTCACAGGATTTTCCATGTTAATTACCTACCTCCTCTAACATACAATCTACTTTTGCTCCCATCCCCAAAGTGGTAAATGGCACTTGTTAATCCTCCGATGACTGATGCTTTGGAGTTTTCATATCACAAGTCGGGGTCTGGTAAATCCCAAGACAACCCCAACACACACACTTTCCACAGTCTTCCCACCATCATCCTTACTTGCCAGTCACCAGTTGAGATTATGACATCAGTTGAGCTGACTGTTAAATTTTTGTATAAATCTAAACGAGCTACTGTTCATTGTAGATCTAATGTGCAGGCTTATTGAGCCACTTGAGAACCAGTCTGGTATTAAGTGCAATAAGCCACCAATGGGTTTCCTTTATGCCAACTTGTATGCTGCTAATATATTGCACATGATTCGTTCACCATGTTTTCTCTTGCTTGTATATAAATTCAAGTTTATTCCACTTAAATGGTTTCCGACTCAGCTTCATAAAGCAAAGTAAATCCCATGAAAGTCCCATGAAAGCGCTAACTTTGCAGAGTGAATTGCAAAGCAAAGGCAAATTCTTGTTTTGGTAGAGCATGCATGAAGTGTCCAGAGATGGGAGAAAATATTAAAAAAATATTCTCCAAGGTGAGGCGTTACCGTGTCAGGTGAACACTGTCATTCTGAAAGAGTGATTTTGGAGAATACAGGCTGCCCCAAAAGTCTTACTAAGTTTCAGTAACTTAAGACTGTACTAAAACTTTTGTCCCTTTAACGTGACACCCTGTACTTTGTACTTACAGTCAATCCTTTTTTCTAGAGGGATCTCCTTATTCTAGGAGTTGCAAAAGAAACTCTGAAGCTTGCCTCAGTTCAATACATTCTGCCACAGACTAAATTTTGCTTTTGAGAGAATCTCCTTAGCAAGCAGTACACAATGGTTGACTTCTGATGGGTGTCTTCGTTATTTGGATCATCCTTAGTTATCAATGAAGCTGATGACTATGTTTTTACTAGTAGTCCAGGTATTGCTACATGCCGATCCCTGCTTGGTATTTTGCAAGAGTTGAAAAGGCATGTGACTGCATTCACACACTCCTCTCTAATCACCCTTATCCCCCACCATTACTTTTTTTTTTTTCATAAAAATATAGACCACAAAACACTAACATCATGGCATCATGCAGAAGGGAGAGTCTGGATTACATGAAAATTCCTTTTCCAGCTTCCATGTCTCCCCCTGCATAGCACAGATTTATCACATTCAATCAAGGTGTTATAAGAATAGTAAGTACTGTAATTGTATATTGATGGGATAAGTTCCCTCTTATTAAATTGAGTCAAAAGTCAAAGGGCTGTTCACCCTTAGGGTCTAAGCAGGGGTATAATTTTCCTGACTTTAAAGACTGTAAATAAATACATACATATCAAAAAGTGTCCTTTAATTCAAGGGGAAATGAGCCCTAGGCTGCCACTGCAGCATTTATACACTTGACCTCCCTGGACTATCAATGACAGAACTCTTTTAGTTTAAAAAGAAAGAAACACTGTCATGGGAGGTTTTACTCTATCAAATAGATATAAAATGTCTGTTCTTGGAGGAGATGGAATGTCAGGAACTAGTTAGGGGGGGATCATGAAGGAAGTATACTACCAAGTAACACTATATCCTTTTTCATAGCCATTTTCTCTTGTTTGTTTCTTGTTCTTTTGCCATTGTACATGGCCATTCAAAATGTGTTGGCTTTTCCAATCAAAGAAATGAATCATTTAGGGCAGGGAGGGAGGCAATTGTGAAAAAGGAAGGAATGTCCTATCTGTGACAGTCACTCACTTCCCTGCCTGGATTCCAGAATATAACGTTTTTGTCGTTGCTGTTGATTGTGAGTAGTTGGTGGGTGATTTGCTATTCTGTGGTACCCTGATGATGAGTCGGCCTCGCTGCACCCTCCCTCCCTCTTTTATTTTTTATGTAAATGTTGCTTTTAGTCAGCCTGTATATGAATTTCAGGAGATGTGAATTCAGTCAGTAAATAAAGCAACGTTTAATTTTTTTTAAACTGTGCTTGTGATGACATTTTTTTTTTAAAGCAATCGGGGTTAAGTAACTTGCTCAAGGTTACATGGCCAGTTATTTCTGGGTGTGGTGCTAAGTATCTGAGCCTGCATTGGATTCCCCACGTCATCCCGACACTGGAGCCGGTGCTCTTACTCACTGAGCCACCTGGCCGCCCCTGTGATGACATTTTAATCTGTGTATATGTGTTTAATAATAAAATGTCAGTGGTCTCTTGACTTGGCCTGGGTACCCCAGAAAGATTCTTTATCACCTTGAAAATATCAGAAGGAATATTGACATCATCTCATCCAACCTCATTTAGACAAGGAAACTGATCTCCACAGAAGGGAAGTCACATTTCTAAGGTTATATAATAAAGCCTGGGCTACCTAGACCCTAAATCTCTTGTGCATGGTAGGCCAATGCTCTTTCTATACCAGTTTGCCTCCAAGTGCTCTTGCCTAGATATATATTTAAATTTATGGAAATGTTAAACTCAGTTAACTTTCTTCGACTGGGGGGAAGGGAAGGAAACACATGGAAAAAACTGAAAAAAAAATTTTTTTCACTTTGTTACTTTAAATTTCTTAATGTATAAACTGGTTTCTCCACAAACTTATCATAGGTACTCAATCTAAGAGTTGGAAAGACTAAAGAGGTCATGTGATCCAAATTGTTTACAACATCATTGACAAGTCACCATCTGATATTCTCACCTTTAAGACTCCTAATGTTGGGGGGCACTTAGGTGGTACAGTGAATGGAGTATTGACCCTGGAGTCAGGAGGACCTGAGTTCAAATCTGGTCTCAGACACTTAACACTTACTGCCTGTGTGACCTTGGGCAAGTCACCTAAACCCAACCGCCCTGCCTTATCCCCTCCAAAAAAAATAAATAAATAAATAAATAAACCAAACCAAAAAGACTTCCAATATTGAGAAACTCATTACCTCCCAAGAAAGTGCCATTCACTTTTGGAAAGCTCCAATTTTTAGGTAGTTTTTCTTTACGTAAAGCCCAAATTTTGTCTTTTGCCAGTCTCTTCCCTTTGGTCATTTATACTTCTGCCTTTAAGATCAAGAAGAACCAGTCAAATACCTCTTTCACATGACAATTCTTCAAATACTGGAAAATAACTATTATATCTCTCTTGGGCTTTCTCCAAGCTACACATCCCTGGTTCCTTCAGCCAACCATTAATCATGTGGTCTCCAGTCTCTTTGCTGTCCTGGTTGACTTCCTCTGGCTTCTGGACTTTTCAGTTTGTCCTAAAGTGTGGCAGCCAAAATAGAACAGGGCAGAGTATATGATAGCAGATTTATTGTATTTCTAGCCCTGGGCATTTCCTCCCTTTGTGTAGCCTGAAATCAGGTATACTTGACTATGTGTCTGGAGTTCATGTCCTTCCGATCGCACATACTGATTGTGTGACCACTGGCAAGTCACTTAACCTATCAATGCCCCAGAAAATTCCCTAAGACAAGGTTTGTAACCATTGTGGGGGGCGGTTTGCTGGTTTTCCAATAAAAGAAAATAAATCATCTGGGCAGGGAGGGAGGAAATTTTGGGAAAGGAAGGAATCACCATCTGAAAACAGAGGGAGTTTCCTCCCTGGGAATTCTTTATGCCAATTAAATCAGTAATCAAAAATTTGACCCAACACATTGTCTATTCATTCTATGTATTATCCTCCTACTTCATTAAAACAAATAGGCAAAAAGCCTTTCAATTACAAACTTTTAAGAATGGTCAGGATTTCATAGAGTTCTCGATCAGTTTGCTTGAACCTCTCAAACTGTTCTAGTGATTTTCCAATGGAAAAGATCTCCACCACTCATCTGCCCTATAAACATGTATGTTATGTGGGATAGTTGAAAGAATACTGATGGACACTGAGTATGCATACCAGCTCTTCTTTCTACTCTTTGTGTGACCCTAATCAAGTTTCTTTTCTTTTCTGGGTTTCAAGTTGTCTCAGCTGCAAAATGAAGGTGTTAAATTTGATCCTATTTAAGGACCAGTCCCAGCTCTCAAGTCTGTGATTTTGTTCAGTAGATTTGTTAACTCAGTAATATTGGATAAAAGAAACATAAGGCCCGATTTTTACACCAGAAATATCAGGACAGGCTTTTAATCTCAATAGCAAAAAACTTCTAAAGATAGAGCATATAGAAAAACCTGTGATTGGGAGTTGGAGGGAAATCAAGGAATGCAAACTCCTTGAAAGCAGGAACTGTTTCATTTGTCAGCACATGTACTTTAAGAACCCAGCACAGTGCCTGGCACTTGTAAGTGTTTAATAAATGTTTGTTGAATTAAAAGGTCCAGATGATAACACTTATATTGCTTTTCCCTTGTCTAGAATTTATGGACCAGGAAACTAAGCTAATAAAATGCTACATTTTATGAATGGAAACAGTTGTGGGGAAGGAATATAGCTAAGGTGGATACAGAAAAATGTAGGAGACCCATGGGTTCTGGCTAGCTCAAGAAGTAAGCTAACTTTCTTCTGAGAGTGAGCTTGAGAGAGGAAAGAAAGCTAGTGAGATCATAAGGTAATAGATATTGAGTTGGAAAGGACTTTAGAGATCGTCTTGTCTTGCCCTCCCATTTTAGAGATGCAGACATCGAGGCCCTGAGATCACATAAGAAAGTGGCAGAGGCAGGATTCACATTCAAGTCAAAGGATCATAGCTTTAGAGGTGGGAGGGACCCTTAGAAATCTCTAGTACAACTCCTTCATTTTAAAGATGAAGAAAATGAGATAGAGAGAAATGATTTCCCCAGAGCTGCCCAGCTAATAGATCTTGGGGCCAGGATGTGTTTAGGTATTCCTGATTTAAAGTCCAGGGTTCTGTCCCATGCAGCACCTTCTCTGTCCAGTAGAAAATGTTTGGGCACAGATGGGACTTAATTGGAGTTCACAGACCCAGAGGACT
Organism: Petaurus breviceps papuanus; assembly: GCF_028583685.1. Lineage (NCBI taxonomy): Eukaryota > Metazoa > Chordata > Mammalia > Diprotodontia > Petauridae > Petaurus > Petaurus breviceps. The sequence goes on from NW_027185804.1 coordinate 13,132,551, forward strand.
TTCCAAAGTTTAGAAGGTCATAAGATCATAGGATTAAAGAGGAAGGGTTCGATCCTCTCATTTTACAAAACAGCACCTTGTACCACCTCCTCACATTACATATATTACCCAGAAGAAAATTGAAGTTCATAGAGTAGAAGCTACATGGCCAAGGTCACATAGTCAATGCCAGAGCCAGGGCCAGGAACCAGGTGTGCTGACTCCCTGACTAGTGTATTTCCCACAATTCTAGGCTACTTTCTTTTGGTTTGAGAACTAAAAGTGGTAATCTAAGATAATAGGATCAGAGATTTGGAACCAGAAGGGACCTTGGAGGCTATCAAGTCCTAGTTTTTAATTTTGTGGATGAAGAAATCAGATGCAAAGCGATAAAGTGATTTGTCCAGGGTCACCAGCTAGTAAGTGATGGAGGTGGCTTTGAAATGTAGTTCTTAATTCCGAGTCCAGTGCACCATAGAGGCTCTCCTTGATATAGAGGTTAACAGTTCACTGCCCTTCCCTGCTTCCCCTGGTATTTAGTACTGTAATAAGCACAGACGAAGTATTCAGAAAGTAGAGGTCCTGTGGTGTAGAAAGAGCAGCGGACCTGAAATCAGAAAAAAAATGGGTCTGAATCCAATCTTTGGGACTGGCTGGCTTTATGCTCCTGTCATTGGTGAATGAATCATTTAAATCTTTAGCCACTCTTATCCTCACTTTTTTAGTGTCTCAGTGTCACAGGAACATACCTTTAGAGCCAAGACCTTGGAGATCACCTAGTTCAACTTCCTTCTTTTATAGAAACGAGGCATATAGAGGTTCAGAGACTTAGCCAAGGTCACACAACTCATCAATAGCAGAGCCAAGATATGAATCCTATAATAGAGGTAATGATATTTGTACTACCCTGTGGAAGGCTTGTTACAAGGAAAGTACTTTATAAACCTTTAAGTATTACGCCAATATGCATTATTATTAACGAATATTTACTGATTCACCCGTAATAGTTTACATAGCCCTAGCACTTCACAGTTTATAGTCTTTCTTATGATAACCTTATGTGAAACATGGTGCCACATAGCAAGTCAGAAGCAGTGATAGCACTCAAATTCAAGTTTTCTGTCTGTAAGCCCAGTGTTCTTACCCTGTAGGTCAGCATGGCACACTACTCCACATTTCACTGCATTCTATTCTCTGATTAATTGGAAAGATTGATGCTTTCCACAAATTCCTATAAAGTCTGAATGAAGTAGTGCTTTGGTTGCTTTTGGTCTTCGGTACACATGGTTTGGGTGTGTAAATCCATGTTTTGAAAATTATATGTGCCCCAGGACAGCTTGATGAGAAAATTCAGGAAGGAGACACTGGACCTGCCAATCAGCTGACAGCAGTTTTGAGTGAAATTCCCAGAATTTGGGTCATGCAATCCTCTTGTTCTACCAATGGAGTCAAGACACTAAGGTCAGGGAGGTCAGAGACAAAGAGGGAAGGGACTGACTCATACTCTCAATGATCAGGTTTTCTCGCAACAGGTTAAATACATATTTGTTTGGTTCTGATCCCAGATGCTTTCTCTTTTTCTTTGGCTAGCTTTCAATCACTCTTCTTCCAAGGGTCAAAAGCCATATATTTGACAACACATCACTCAATGCATGTCAAACAACCTTTAATGCTTCTTTTGACTCCATTTTAAAAGAACTGCTGCTGTATCCTCCACAAAACATTTTTATTTCGAACATATATAATTCACTAGAATAGATCTCAATATAATTCAATAGAATAGACAATAAATATTGTCTATGCAACTGATACACAGAGGCATCAAGCTTAGAATCTCCATTGAAAATTAAGCTAGCCTTTTAACTTTTCTGTTTTATTTTTGTACGAATATAGATATAGCTACACAATACATGATATATGCATGTACAGGCACTTGTGTGTATACTTGTTCAGTGGTGTCCGAGTCTTCATGACCCCATTTTGGGCTTCCCTTTTTTTTTTAAAGCAATTGGGGTTAAGTAACTTGATCAAGGTTACACGGCCAGTTATTTCTGGGTGTGGTGCTGAGTGTCTGAGCCCGGGATTCGATCTCCAGGTCGTCCCAACACTGGAGCCTGTGCTCTTACTAGCTGAGCCACCTGGCCACCCCTTAGGGCTTCCTTTTTTTAAATTTAGTATTTTATTTTCCCTTAATTATATGTAAAAACAATTTTCAACATTCATTTAAAAAAATGAGTTCTCAAATTCTCTCCTTCCCTCCCCACCTTCTTCACTGAGAAGGCAAACAATTTGAAAAAGGTTATATATATGTAGCAATGCAAACCATATCTCCATTTTAGTCATTCTGCGAAGGAAAATCTAGACCTAAAAAAGATAAAGTAAGAAAAGTATGCTTTTTTCTGTGTTCAGACTTCATCAGTTCTTTCTCTGGGGATGGATAGTATTTTTCATCCTAAGTCCTTCAGGTGTCTTGGATCATTGTATTACTGAGAATAGGTAGTCATTCACAGATCATCTTGGAATATTGCTGTTACTGTATACTGTGTTTCCTGGTTCTACTTATTTCACCTTGCATCAGTTCATGAAAGTTTTTCCAGGTTTTTCTGACCAAGTTATATCTGTGACTAAAAAGCATGTTTTGGGCATATAATTGGTGTGTTGCTGTCTTTGGAGGTGGTGCTGCTGGTGGTGGTGCCGCTGCCCTTGCTGCTTACTCTCTCCTGCTGCTGGTGTTGCTGCTTCAGCTGCTCCTGCTGCCGGTGCTTGTCGTGGTGGTGTTACTGCTTCTGCTATAGGAGATACTGATGCTGTGTTTCCTGCTGCTGCTGCTGCTTCTCCTTTTGCTGCTTCTGCTGTTTTTGCTCCTGCTCCTCATGGTTCTGCTGCTGGTTTTCTAAAAGCATCGAGCTCCCCACTTCTTGTAGCACATATTCTTATAGCACCATAGTATTCCATCACCGTCATATAGCACAACTTGTTCAGCCCAATGGATGGGCATTCCCTCAATTTCCAATTCTTTGCCAAAGGTAAAGAGCTTCTATTTGGACATTTTTTTCCCCAGATTGCTCTACAGAATGGTTCAATCAGTTCCACCAACAGTGCATGAATGTCTAAATTTTCCCACATCCCCTCTAACATTTGTCATTTTCCTTTTCTGTCCTATTAGTCAAACTAATAAGTGTGAGGTAGTACCTTAGAATTGCTTTGATTTGCATTTCTCCAATCAATAGTGATTTAAAGCATTTCTTCATATGGCTATAAATAGCTTTGACTACTTCATTGGAAAACTAACTATTCATATTTTTTTCATCATTTGTCAGTTGGGGAATGGCTTTTATTTTTATAAACTTGATTCATTTCTCCATATATTTGAGAGATACATTTAACATAGAAACTTGCTTCAAAAATATTTTCACAGTTTTGATTGATAACTGTATTATCCTGCATCCTATGTTCCCCTTTTTTTCTCTCTATTTTCTTTCTCCTTTTACCCTGTCCCTCCTCAAAAGTGTTTTATTTCTGACTACCCCCTCTCCCAATACACATTCCTTTGCATGAGTGCCTCCCCCTTTTATCTCCTTCCCATTTGGGGTTGTCTTGGCAAAAATACTGTTTTGTCATTTCCTTTTACAGATGAGGAACTGAGTTGCTTAGGCCATACAACTAGTAAGTGTCTGAGGCCAGATTTAAACTCAGGAAGATAGATCTTCCTTATTCCAAGCCCAATACACACACATATACATAATATATTTGTGTAATCATTTGTTATATACACATACACACATATACATATAACCTCATTCTGTTTAAGTTTGTTTTTGGACTGGCAGACAGCAGACCTGAGTTCTATTTCAGTCTACTCACTGATGTTTGGCTTGGAAAAGAAAAAGTTTTAGAGAGAAAGGGAGACATAGGGATTTTCAAGTATGGGGGGGGGAAGACTAGCATAAGGAGATGGATTGGACTTGTCCAATTTTGTCCGAAAAGGAAGAACAAGAAATGATATATGGAACTTATAGAAATGTAGAATTCCATTTCTTGTGGGGAAAGGATTCCTGATGACCCCAAGTGGAATGAACTAACTTAAGGAGGAGAATAAATTTTTCCTCATTAGAGGTGTTTGAATAAAGTCTGTGACCACCTATTGGGAATGTTTCTAGGGAATAGGTATGGTGTGAACTCCATGACTTTTAAGGTATCTTCCAACCATATGTTTCTATGATTGGTTATGTTTGATGATCTAGACCAGAGGTTCCCAAACTTATTTGGCCTACCATCCCCTTTTCAAAAGGAAATTACTGCCATTTCCTTCTCCAGCTCACTTGGCAAATGAGGAAACTGAGGCAAACAGGGTTAAGTGACTTGTCCAGGGTCACACAGCTAGTAAGTGTCTGAGGCCAGATTTAAACTCTGGTCTTCCTGACTCTAGGTGCAGTGGTCCATTCACTTCACCACCTAGCTGCCCCTTCAGAGCACTATGTAAACAGTAATTATGATTGCTCAGGGGACCCCCAGTAGTGAGCAGCAGATGAATCAAAACCTAAAGCCAGGAATCTGTTGTTGCCACTCTGTCAACATCACACCCTTCCCACCCTCCACTCCCAATTGAATTAATAGAAATGTATCAGAAAGCCAAACAAAGAAGAAAGGAGGAGGGGAAAGGTTTCAACAAGAGGTGTCTGTTCCCAAAATGGGAATGAAAATACTCTGGGGACATTCAACATTCCAAGGCTGAGGTGGAAACTCCACTCTACTCTGTGTGTGTGTGTGTGTGTGTGTGTGTGTATGTGTGTAAATTCTAGATGACTTCATTCTCAGGGGACTATTAATAATTATCCTTACATATAAAATTCAATCCATAGGTCTTTCTTACTTAAGGATTGACTATGTACCAATGTGCAGGAGAGCTGGCAGGGAGACAGGTGAGGTTGATTTCTTAAACAGAAATGCAAGACTAGATTTATTCCTATCCCATTGCATCCAATTAGATTTATACCAATGTTCTAGTCTTTTACAATCTTTTTGAATCCTTATTTTGTCACGCAGTGTGTTCCTTACTCCTGATTTTCTGTCTTTTGAAAATTTAATAGCTGAAATACTTATGCCTTTCTTCAAGTCACTGATAAAACCATTCAACAGAATGGGTCAGGGACAGATCATTGGGGCACTGCTCTGAAGACCTCTTTTGGAGTTGACCTCCTGTTATCACCTTGTTCAAGGTTCAAGGTTCGGGAAAGTGAAGACAAGTCACAAAAGTTATCTTATAGATAGAGATGGACCTAGGAAAAATGCGTAACAGGCAAAGCTTATCCATTTTAGGTGTTGATACATGTATTCAGTATCTCCCTCCTTCTGCTACAAAAGTCTGCTCTCTTGGCAGACTCTGATTGACTTCCTCACACTGAGGTGAAAAGATTAAAGCTTAAATTATCATTGTTCAGAGTATTTTCATTTTAGCTGCAGTATTTCAAGCACCAGTTAGTGGATAGGGAGAAGGTTATTTAGGGGAACAAGGGACTTTCTCTTCACCTAAAATGATACCAAGAAGGAATTAGACTATTGCACCTACATGCTACGCCACCCAAATTCTACTTCCTGCCTTGTAAACTACTAGTCAAAATGAGGTAAAAGTTGACCTATGTAGAAGGAACAATTAGAATCACAGTGAGGAGTTCAGAGTATTTAAGCAACACCCTGATATTGATCCCTATTCTTATTTCCATGGCTCAGTATGTCCCACAGTTTTAGGAACTGGAAACCAATGGGATTAATTGACTTGTGCAAGCTCCTCCAAGTAGTAAATAGTATTCAGGATTTGAACCCATGTTCTCTGACTCTAAAGTAAATGCTTTCTCCATTTTACCACACTGCTCAGTCAGAGGGCTGATGCTTGGAAAACAGGACAAATAAGGAGCTTACAAAATATTTTCATTTAAAACAGGATGGTTAGCACTATATTCTGACATCTTTGTAAACACCTCTTGTCACTTTCTATAGATTGAGAATGACCTTGCTCTTCTTATTTACATACTTCTCCATCCCCTTTGCCAGCAGACCTTATAAAAAGATTCCTCCTGAGTTCCACAATCCATTACCCCACCCCACCACAACCAATGCCATTCCTGGTATATTTCTCCAGGCCTGGCAATAACCTGGACATCTCAGTTCTCATGAAGTTCCATGATTGATTAATAGAACTGGGCAGCAGGATATTTCAAAGAATTCACTGAATCACAGAATTTGAGATCTGGAAGAGACCTCGGTGGTCATTTAGTTTGGGGGAGAGACCACAGGGGAATCTCTAGCTATTGTTAAGGGAAGGGCTGTGAAGAATTACAAGAGGAGGCAGAATGCAAGGGAGGAGCCCTACAATTGAAGGCAAGTGACCTGGATCTAATTCTTGGCTCTGTCAATGAATACTAGAAGTTTAATTCAGGAGATCATCTCTGCACCTCAGTTTTCTCATCTGTAAAGACAGATACTTCATTACATAAGATTGTTTTGAAAATATTTCATTGTCAACTATAAAAGGTATATTTTAAAAAACATGATAGGGGCAGCCAGGTAGCACAGAGAGTAAAAGCACCGGCCCCAGTGTCGGCATGACCTGGGGATCGAATCCGGGCTCAGACACTTAGCACCCACCCAGAAACACCTGGCCGTGTAACCTTGAGCAAGTTACTTAACCCCAATTGCTTAAAAAAAAAACAGGATAAACTATACGCTATGTACATATGAAGTATTGTTATTATTATAGACAGAAAAAGTGGATCCCCTGAAATGGAAGATATAACAGGTACCTTTGGCTAAGAAGAGTTTAGATCACCCTCACTAACCACAATACATTTTTTTTAGAGAGGAGCCATTGTCAACCCAAATGATTAGAATAACTTTCTCAAAAGGGAGTATAGGTTGTTGGAAATAGTGCAGGATTTGAAATTAGAGGAACTGGGTGGAATTCTGATTTTGCCACTTACTATCCAAATGACCTTAGACATATCACTTACCCTCTATGGACCTTAATTTCCTCTTGTATGAAATGAAGGAGTTGTATAAATGACCTCTAAAGTCTTTTCTACATTTAAACCTATGGTCCTTCTATCCTTGACATCAGTGGCTTTTCATACTCAAGATTCATGTAATACTTAAACATACTTCTACTGGCAAGTTAATTAATCTCTTAGGTTAAGTTACTCATTCCAAGACCAGCAGGGCTACCCCAACACTGTGAGAGAACTAACATGAAGTAAGTCATAACTAACCCACCCAAGTTTCTATATCAGTAAAATGAAGGGTTTGGTTGTTCTTTCCTTAAGGTCCCTTCCAGGTCATATATAGTATGAACCTGTTCATAGGTTCAGATTGACACCACTTCTCTCCTCAAAGAGTAGGTAACAGCTCCTGAAGAGACAACCAAACCTTGCTAATTCTAAAGGAATGGTTCATGAAGGAAAGAAAAGTGAGCCAAAGGCTCAAAACCAACTTGTATTGAGTCAGGGATTTCAAGTGTAATGTTAACCATATGTGAAGGTTATTCGGGATGATTTATAACATAGTCTGACAACGATATACTCCATGCAGAGAGTGATTAATTTTTATTGTCATAAGCCCTAGAAAAAAGGCAACAGGCCATCGCAAGCTCTCTGAGGGGGAGCAACGAAACCCAAAAACTTCTGACGTGGGAGACCACAGTCTTATGAAGCCAATGGAAAACTCTTAGTTAAATAGTTGAATGATGAACTGGGGCCAAGTCCACCAGAAGCAGATTCTACTAAAGTTCCTGTGGAGTCCCCCAATGTCTCCCTAGAGAATGAGAGTCCATATGTGAGCAAGATGGCACTGGAAAGCAAGGTGGGGGAGCAGACCTGAAATAAATCAGTTTCATATCAACATAAAGAGAGACCATAAAATTAGAAGGCAATGCCCTAGAAGAACCTTTAGTATCTTGGAAATTTTTCTTGTGATGTTAGGGGTAGGCTTGCTGACCATGGAAAGACTGACTTTTTGAAGAAAAGAGAAATGATTTTTTAATGGTCTGGCAGAAAAAAAAGAGGGTTTTAAATCATTTTATTTTACATACTGGAACTCATATCAGAGTTTGTTTTACATGCCTTCAGGGAAATACACATATCCCCCTTTCAAAGGATGATTTTTACTTAAAATATCTTTTCCCAATGACCCAATAAGTCTTCTAGAGAAAGAAAAGTGGCCCCTCTCTCCATATGGAAAGGGGAAGGGGTGTGTCTAGAAAGAAATAGGAAATACTATCTTCTCTCCTAGACCTGATCTGGTGTGACCAGGTTAGGTTATAAAGGAGGTGAGATCTAGATGAAGCTTCTCCAGGACCAATAATTTCCTAAGGATTCCTACACCTTTACACATACATACACTCATATACATATACACACATGTGCACATAAACATGCCCTTGAATCAGGGGTGAATCTAAACTCTATACCACTTAGAATTGTCCTCTTTATTTCATTTATAGCTATTTGGACTACTCAAGTTCAATTCTCATAGTAATAAAGAAATCTCTTAAACTTGTTCCTTTGGTTTGCTGTCTCAAATCCACTCTCCATGCCAACCAACGAACAGACTCAGATACAGGCTCAGCCTGTATTGCACCATCACAGGTTTGTGGGACCATTGCTGAGGGAGAGCATTCCTAGTGCATGATAGAGAAATTAACTTATCCTGCTTCATTGCTCACCACGTGTCCTGATATTTTTATCCCAGTGAAATCATAATTAAAGATAAAAAGGGGGAAAAAGAACAAAATAAAAGTGTACAGCAGAGAACAAAAATAAACTTACAAGGAAGCAAAGATGGACAGTTCTTAACAAAAAGCATAGTGTTTATTTCATAGGCTTTCTTGAAATGGAAACTTATTGCTATGTATTTTGAATCCTCTCTTACATTCTGCCATGCACATGACATGATTTTTTTCCTTTTCTTATTGTGTATTTAAGTTTATAATATGTTTCTTTTTTTCTTATTGTGTATTTGTTTTAGTGTTTAAGTCTAAAATGAAAAAAGATCAAAGGGAACATTAAATTCATTACTTCATTCATTCAATAAACATTCATTGAGTACCTCCTGCATGTAAGGCATTGAGCTGGACACTTATGGAGGAGGAAATAAAGTCACACAGTCAACATGTAGTTTGGGAATGGGGTTGGCAGTGTGAAATAAAAGAGGGGCAGCACCATAATTTTCCTCAATAACAGTGAGAGGATTTATCAATAAATTTTGATATTTTTGAGCCTAAGGTCTTTGTATGGATGTTTGCTTTGTGTCATCAGAAGCAATGGGGCAGAAGGTCTTCATCTTAGCTCTGCTTCTGACAGTCTCTGGGTAACTTTAAGAAAATCACTTCTCTTCTTGGTTTTCTCTTCTGTAAAATAGAAGTGTTGATCTATCTCATCTCCAAGTCCATTCTAGCTCAGAAATTATATGACTCTATGGGGGGATTTGTTTTATCCATGTTTTAAAGCTCCTTCTTTTGAGGAACTTGACAATATATTTATTATTTCCTCTCTGTGTCTACACATGTCAAATAGACATGTTCAGAATGTCCTGGTCTGTAAGTTCCTTGAAGGGAAGGAAAAGTTAACCTTCACTCTCCTAGGGGACATAGACACTGAATTCACTGGTTGATTTTGTTTTATGCAACAGAAAATGGCAGGTAATTACAGAAAACCTACAAATGAGATGAAAGAAAAGTTGGAACTCAGTAACGGGTTGTAAAGTTATGCCTGATCATTAGACCCATCTCAATTTTTGATCCACATAATCTTCCTCAATGATACTGAAATGACTGGTTTTAGACAAATGAGGTTAGCCATCAGTAGCAGTAAATTTCTGACTAGTCCTCTAGGAAACTTCTATAGATGATTTTTCTCCTGTGCATGTGTTCTTGCTATTTAGTAAGCAATTTAACTTCTCTGAGCTTCCCCATCTGCAAAATGAGGGCTAGATAGCCTCTGGGGTCCCTGCCCCATCATTTCTGCATCATTTGCAGACACGAGGGGACATAAGTTTCAAGAAGGAGGTTGGATGTGAGCTGGTTCAAGTCAAGTAATATGTGGATAAATGAGAGGACCACAGCATTGGGAGAGGCCTCAAAACTACATAGTCCAAACCATGCCTGAACAAAAGTTTCCTCTGCTTCATACTGAACAGGTGGCCATTAAGCCTTTCTTGAAAACTTCCTGGAGTAATTTTCAATATTCTTCCCTTTGTCAGTGTCCTTCCTAAAATGTGGCATTCGGAGCCAAATTAGGCCTGTGGTGAGACCAAGAAAGAGAAATGAACCCCAGATCAATGTTCCACAAACCTTGAAAGTAACCAAGAGAATCAGGTAATGTAAAAATGATGGAATCCTCCCAGTTGTACTGAGCCCTGGCTTGACTATATCGCCAGACTGTCCATCTGAGGGGTCAGACCTAGTGGCAAATCTTTGAAGTCAAATATCTTGGCTGGTATTAAGGCAATATAGAAAGAAATAGACCTTGTTGTTTTTATTTAGAGGCAGCATTGTGTAATAGATGGAGTGATGTACTTGGAGTCAGGAGAGCTATGTTGAAAGTCAGTCTCATACTTAATAGCTATGCAATCATTGCAAATCTTTCAATTTTTTTCCCAGAGCCTCAGTTTCCCCATCTGTAAAGTAGATATTTACACTACCTTTCAGATGGAGGAAAGCATTTTCTGAACACTAAAATAGATGTTAAAAAAAAGTTTAAAATAACCTTTTGTGCATGTGTGCGTGTGTGTGTGTGATGCCCCCCTTTTGGCAGTCTGTTAAAACCTATGCACACTCTCTCAGAATAACAGCTTTCAATACATAAAGCGAAATATGTAGATTACAAAGGAAACTATTATATTGGAATAAAGATGTGTTTGCCAGTCCCAATTCCATGGACCCCTGGCTAAGAATCTCTGCCTTAAATTGTTATAGAAACGTGAGCTTTTGGATTCAGACCTGCAATATCATCAGGGCAGGGAACTCCCAATGTGGAAACTCTTTCACCAATGCAGAACTGCAGCTCATTTGTTTTAGAGCGTTGCCTTAGAGGTTAAATGATTTGCCCATAGCCTTACAATTGTTTCTAAGGCAAAATTCAAGCACAGGTCTTTTTGACGCTAAGGCTAGGCTTCATGAGAGTAAGCTATTCCCAAATCCCAGATTGGATCTTTTAAAAAATGACTATTTTAGTTGAGGCAAGAATGTGTAGTAGTGGCCAGAGAGTGAAAAGATCTGTGTTATAATCCAAAGTCCCCCTAGAAGCTTTGTGTCTTTGAGTCAGTCACTTCAATTTCCTGAGCCTCAGTTTCTTCCTTCATAAAAAGATGTCAAAGCTGCCTTCTAACAGAGCTGGAGTCTTCGGTGATATTTTTCTAAAGAGAAAGTCTATGTGCATTCTCACTCAGCCATGGGCTAAGGACTCTGAATTCTTTCCACTTTGACTCCCTGTGCTTGCACGCATGGCCTGCCAACTGGCAACTGGACAAGAGAGAAGCAGACCAAATTAATTAACAGGGACCCCAGTTCAGAGTCTGATCCTTCATTCTGTGCCTCTCCAGGCCAAGGCCCTGGTGGGGCTGTAACGGCAGTTCCCTCAGGTGACTGGGAAGGAAATCCATCCTCCCTCAAGGCTGAACCATCAAGGACCAAGTAGCCCTTTTTGCCTGGGTTGGGAATCCAGCCCTGCAGATGGTGGATGTTTTGAGAATGTCCCACATCCATTGAGTGAAATCAGATCTGCATGCTGCATGCTCTCACACTTATTCTTTAGTAACTATTAAATTCCCTCCCCTGTTTTAGGACTCAACATTTTTTTTACAGTATAAGGCTGGCAGATCATTCCCTTCAGCTGCAAAAGCAAACCTATCTCCCTCCCTATTTTTTTCTCCTGCAGAGATGAGGGAATCATAAATGTTCCAAATGTGTACTTCTCAGATAAAGGAAAGGTGGAACATCAGACAAAGCTGTGGAAAGCATAGCATCTGAACATCTAATATGTCCTTGCTCTATTGTGTTCCCCAATGGCACCAGTCCTTTTTTCTTCCTCTAGTTAAGGAGGACGTGTAAAGAAGGCGCAAAAATCCTTCTATTTTAGTAGAAGACATTCAAATGACATTTTCTTCTGTCCTCCTATCACCTAAAGCTGTGGGCTAATGGTTTGAGCCCTGGAACATCTCCCTAAGGGCCTGAGAGGACTGTGGAATTGAACCTTGCCACGCCTGCTTTCCTTTGAAAAACTTGAAGGTCTGAAGGGAGCTGATATAATTGGCCCTGCCAACTTTTGTGGCCACCCATGTGGGGCTGAGGCTGCTAAAACTCTTCAGAACTTTGAACTCATTGTAGGGGAGCTAAATTTATATCTAAAAACCTAGGCAGGGATCCTTGTGACCAGCAACTGACAGTGGAGGTATGGGCTACTGCTTTCAAGTCAGAGACCAGTAGGAGGGCTAAAGCTGGTAAGGTCTTCCTTTGGGATATATGTATCCGAACAAATTTGTAACCTCAGAAGCTTTCATCCAAAGGACATGAGGTAAAAAAGTTGGGTTAGAATTGAGTGAGTCCAGGAAGCATTCAGTGATGTTACTTCAGACCAATCAAGTATCTAACATTACCTAATATCTCTCCTAGATGCCCAGCCCTAAACTAAGGGCTGTGTGGGACACACACACACACACACACACACACGCACAATATGTAACATGGTTACTGTCCTCAGGATGCTTAAAATGTAGAAGCTCTTAAGATTTAGACTTGGAAGGGAAGGTTAGAAGTCATCTAGTCTACAGGTGTCAAATTTAGGGCCCATGAGCTACAAGCAGCAAACAAAACCCACAAGTAGGTCCTGAACCAGATTAAAATGTAAATGTTTCATCAAAATAAATAAAAATAGAATACAGCATAGATAATGTTAATTTAGCATCTAGGTGATGCAGTGCATAGAGTGCCAGGCCTCATGTCAGGAAGACCCATCTTCCTGAATTCAAATTTGGCTTCAGACATCTCCTAGCTGTGTGACCTTGGTCAAGTCACTTAACCCTGTTTGCCTCTGTTTTCTCACCTGTAAAATGAGCTGGAGAAGGAAATGGCAAACCAATGCAGTATGTTTGCCAAGAAAACCCCAAATGGGGTCATAAAGAGTCAGACTCAACTGAAAACAACTGCACAGCAACAAATGTTAATTTTGGTTTTCTAAGTTTATGCAGCCTGTAAAGATCCATTTCTATTTGAGTTTGATACTATTGATCCAGTCTATCTCTCTTGTTTTACATATAAGGATGGGGAAGCATGTCATACCAAATGAGAGGGGTAGATTCTGGGAACCCAATTAATCGACCCCACAAGAAGACATGATGGTTCCAGAGAGGTTACCTGAGGGCTCCACAAAAAGAGAAAGGACAAGTTCTTGAAACACTGCAGGAATGTGCTTCCTAGGCCACACGTATCCTCTACATGCATTCTTATACTATTATATTCAAAGCTCATGCCAATTCTTCCCAAGGTTCTTATGTATATTTAGAAAAGAGTGAGGTCCACCTATATATAGAAAAGATTTTAGAAGTACTCTTCTTCCCGTGCCATCTTAATAAATGCTTTTGCTTTCAGCTAGTTATTTCTATTGCTTCAATCTAACGTATAAGTTCATCAAATGAAAACCATCACTGATGACTAGTAGCTAGGAGAGTTCCTGTTTCTACTGACCAACTGCCTGAGGAGATGGAAAAAGTTGGGATCTTTCATTTCTCCATAAGAGGGAGATATATTGGCCTGAAGTTTCAAATTAGAACTCTGAGGGTATTTTTCTTTTCTTATCTTGTTGTTGTTGAGAAAATTATACTTCAATCTGCACTTTGAGTTCATCAGTTCTCTCTCTGGAGATGAATAACATTTTTCATCATAAATCACCAATAATCTTCGATTACTGTATTAATCAAAGTAATTAGCTCTTTCACAGATGATCCTTACAATTTTGCTATTAGTGTGTACAATTAACATCCTGACTCTGCTCACCTTGTGTTGTACTAGCTCATTTAGGGTTTTCCATGTTTTTCTGAAACCATTGTCCTCATAATTTTTTTTAAACAATTGGGGTTAAGTAACTTGCTCAAGGTTACATGGCCAGGTTTTTCTGGGTGAGTGCTAAGTGTCTGAGCCTGGATTCGATCCCAGGTTATCCCAAATCTGGGGACGGTGCTCTTACTCACTGTGCTACCTGGCTGCCCCGTCCTCATCATTTTTTGTAGCACAGTAGTACCTCACTCTCAATCACATGCTACAACTTGCTCAGTCAGTCACCAATTGAAGAATATCCCTTCAATTGACATTTTTTTTTGCCACAAAAGAAAGAGCTGCTTTAAATATTTTTGTACATATAGATCCTTTTCCTTTTTCTTTGATCTCTTTGAGATACAAACCAACTAGTAACATTGCTAACTCAAAAACTATTGACAGTTTTAGAGCCCTGTGGATATAGCTCCAATTTATTCTCCAGAATAGTCGAACCAGTTCACAACCTCACCAGCAGTTCATTAGTGAATTTATTTTCTCTTTTCCCTGCAGCATTTGTCACTTCTGGTAAGTGTGAGGTGGTATCTCAGAGTTGTTTAATTTTCATTTCTCTAATCAAGAGTGATTTAGAACATTTTATATAACTACGGGCTTTTTATATATTTATATAAAAACTATGTAGCTTTGTTTTCTTCTTCTGAAAACTTCCCATTGAGATCCTTTAACCATTTACCAATTGAGGAATGGCTCTTATTTTGATAAATTTGATTAAGTTCCCTACATATTTGAGAAATGAGGCTGTTATCAGAGAAACTTGCTGTAAAATTTTTTGATATTACTTCATTGTCTATGGTATTTTCTAACAAAATGTAGTTTACTTGATTATCTCTTTTAATTAGATCTATTTTTATTTTTGCTTTTTGTGAAATACTTGTTATCCCTGCTTTTTTTTTTTACTTCAGCTGAAGCATAGTAGATTCTGTTCCAGTACCTTATTTGAACTCTGTGTGTTTCAAGTGTGTCTCTTCGTAAACAGCATATTGTCGAATTCTAGTTCTAATCCCTTCTGCTATCTGCTTCTGTTTTATGGGCAAGCTCATTCCATTCACATTCATAGTTATGATAACTAAATGTGTATTTGCTTCTATGCCATTTTCTCCTGTTTATCCTTTTCTCCCTCTTTTAATCCCATTCCTCTTCAAAAATCTGTTTTTACTTCTGACCGCTGCCTCCCTTAATTCATCTCCTCTTTCTCTTATCCTCTTTCCCTCTGATTATCCTGTTAGGTCAGGTAGATTTATGCCCAATTAAGTGTATATGTGTGTGTGTATTTATATGCATGCATGTATGTATATGTGTTCTTCCATCTTTGGACCCATTCCATACAGAGTGACGTTTAAGCATTGCCTGCTGCACCCATTTTTCCCTATACCACCTTATTCTTCCTTACATATCTCTTTTACGTGAGAAAAATTTCTTCATTCTTCCAGTGCATCTCTTTTTTACCCTTTCATTTTTTTAGATCATCTCAAAACAATCAACTCACACCCATGGCCTCTATGTAGACTCCTTTTAATGGCCCTAAGCATGATAAAGATATTGGAAGTTATATGTACCAACCTCTTCTATAGGAATGTAAACAGTTTAATCTTATTTAATCCTCTATGATTTCTCTTTTCTGTGTACCTTTTTATGCTTCTCTTAAGTTTTGCATTTGAATATCAAATTTTGTATTCATCTCTTTTCTTCAGGAATGCTTGACAATCCTCTATTTCACTAAATATTCATTTTTTCTGCTGAAGGATTACACTCAGTTTTGCTGGATATTCTTGGTTATACTCCTAGATCCTTTCTTTTCTGGAACATCATATTCCAAGCCCTCCTATCCTTTAATGTAGAAGCTGTTAAATTTTATGTGATTCTGACTGTGGCTGCATGATATTTGAATTGTTTCTTTTTGGCTGCTTATAATATTGTATCCTTGACATGGAGCTCTAGAATTTGGCTAACTATTCCTGGGAGGTTTTATTTTGGCATCTCTTTCAGGAAATGATCAACATATTCTTCAGATTCCTATTTTACCCTCTGGACCTAAGTTATCAGGGGAGTTTTCCTTTATAATTTCTTGAAATATACTGTCTTTGTTCTTTTTTTATCATGACTTTCAGGTAGTTTCATAATTTTAAAATCATCTCTCCTAGACCTATTTTCCATGTAAGTTACATTTTTCCAGTGAGACATTTTACATTTTCTTCTATTGTTTTGATTCTTTTGACTGTTTCATTATTTGTTGATGTCTTCATTAGCCTCACTAGCCCAATTCTAATTTTTAGGAAGTATTTTCTATAGTGAGCTCTTTGTATCACATTTTCCATTTGGCAAATTCTGCTTTTTAAGTTTTTTTTTTACAGTAAATTTTTGATCCTCCTTTACCATTACATTAGTTCTATTGTTAAGGTGAGGTGTTATTATCTTCAGCATTTTTTTTGTGCCTCTTTTGCCAAGCTATTAATTCTCTTCATAATTTTTTTTTGCATCACTTTCATTTCTCTTCCTACTTTTTCTTCTACCATTCACTATTTCATGAATTCATCCAGGATTTGTTCGGGGACTGGTGCCCAATTAACATGTTTTATTTTTTAATTTTTTTTTCTAAATTAAATTTTATGTTTATTTTTAGTTTACATCATTTATTTCCACAAGATTTTGATTTACAAATTTTCTCCCTGTCTTTCCCCGACTGTAATGGGAATGTAAATTTTTAAGATCTTCCCTGCCCCTAGGGTAAAGTGCACCTGGAGCCTGGGGTGGGAGGCTTGTTTTTCAGTAGATACTTCTTGATTGGCCAGTGAGTCAATAAGGTTGTTACATTCTCTGAGCCAGGAGAAGGCTATATAAGCCCTGATGTGTAGCTTTGTTTTGAGAAGTATTCTATGATTTGATCAGATGAAACTCTGGAAAGCCATTATCCAGCGCCCGCCGGCTTTGAAACCCAGATGTTGATTTGGTATGGATGTAATGGTTGGACAGTTTGGAAATCTGTTTACTTGATCTGTTTTTGTCTTGATAATTCTGTCTGTATACTTTGAAGTTTGGGGTGCTGACCTTTTTCCCCTGAACTAGGTAAATGATACATATTTGACTGATTAAAGTAAGCTTGTTAACCCATTTTGAATTTCTTTCCTTTATCAAAGGAGATCCAAGAGCCTGTGGTGGCATCAACCCTGGGGACGCTGGGGTGCTTGCTGCTATACCTACCCACCACCATAAAGCAGTGATCCCACTATGTACCCCCTCCTCCAATCTGCTATCTCCTATATCCTCCCCATCCATCCTCTGACTTTCCAGTATGGCAAGATGGATATCTATACCCCATTGCCTGTATATCTTATTTCCCAGTTGCATGTAAATAATAATAATAATATATGTTTTTAAACATTTGATTTTAAAACTTTGAATTCCAGATTCTTTCCCTTCCTCCCTCATCACCCACCCTTACTGGGAAAATAGGCGATTCAATATAGTTTGTACACTTGTAGCTATGCAAAACATTTCCATAGTGGATATATTGTGAAAGACTGACTATATTTCCCTCCCTCCTATCCCACCCCCACTTGTTCTATTCTCTACTTTGACCCTGTCCTTTTTCAAAAGTGTGTGCTTCTAACTTCCCTCCTCCCAACCTGCCCTCCCCCCCATCATCCCCCGTCTCATCCCCTTCCACCCTACTGTCCTGTAGGGTGAGATACCCTATTTAGTGTGTATGTCATTCCCTCCCTAAGCCAAATTCAATGAGAATAAGGTTGACCCATTCCCTTTTGCCTTCTTGTTCTTCCCCTCCATTGTAACAGCTTTCCCTTATTTCTTTTATGTGAGATAATTTACCTCATTCTGTCTCTCCCCGTCCCCTCTCATTATATTCCTCTTTCACCTCTCAATTTCACCTTTTAAGTATCATCCTTTCCTATTCAAATGGTCCTGTGCCCTCTGTCTATGTATACCTGTACACATACATACACACACTTACATAAGTATTCATACACCCATATACCCTCCTTATGTTCCTGTAAGGGTTATGGGATTTAAAGATCTTCCATGCCCCATTGGACTTGCTGACGTAGCAGGAAGGGGTGGAGCAAGAGGAAGCGGAAGCCAAGCTGGAGTTCCTGTGGTGGCTGGTGGTGGCGGCGACGGCGGCAGCAGCAGCAGAGGCAGTGGCAGCGGCAGCGCGAAGCCCTTTTTGAGTTAACCAGAATTTCTGCTAAGGACGCCTGCTGAGGACTGCCAGGGGCCGGAGCTTCTGGGAGCACGCTTCCCGGACGCTGGGTGGTTGCTGTGAGTGGGGAGAGGAGGACCTTTGCCTGAGGTAGCCTGTTCTGTTTTAAAGGCTTGAAAATGTGGGTGCTTTCTACTTTATCTACCTGTGCCAATATCATAACTACTCTGATGGCTTTCACTTTCTGGTTTTGGGACTCAGTCTTTTGGTATCTTAATAAATTTTCTAGTTTATTTCCCCATATGGCAAGCATGATGTATTTTTTATGGATAATTATATCAGCATATTTGTAATCTCCATAGGCATTGTGAATA
The DNA here is from genome assembly GCF_028583685.1 of Petaurus breviceps papuanus. Lineage (NCBI taxonomy): Eukaryota > Metazoa > Chordata > Mammalia > Diprotodontia > Petauridae > Petaurus > Petaurus breviceps. The sequence continues at coordinate 13,151,155 of NW_027185804.1, forward strand.
TGGCATTGCTGATACAGTTCCCTTCAACTATTCTCATACCAAGAAAATTTTCATAAGTTACAATTATCATTTTCCATGTAGGAATGTAAATAGTTCAACTCTGATAAGTTCCTTATGATTCTTTCCCCTGTTTACCTTCTCATGCTCCTCTTGTTTCTTGTATCTAAGTGTCAAATTTTATATTCAACTCTGGGTTTTTCATCCAGAATGCATGAAAGTCCTCTATTCCATTGAATGATCATATTTTCCCTTGAAACATGATACTCAGTTTTGCTGGGTAGGTGATTCTTGGTTTTAATCCCAGCTCCTTTGACCTCCAGAATATCATATTCCAAACCCTTCAATCCCTCAATGTAGAAGCTGCCAAATCTTGTGTTATCCTGATTGTTTTCCCCAATATTCAATTTTTTTCTTCTTGGCTGCTTGTAGTATTTTCTCCTTGATCTGGGAACTCTGAAACCTGGCTATAATATTCCTAGCAGTTATCTTTTTGGGCTCTTTTTCAAGAGGTGATTGGTGGATTCTTTCAGCTTCTATTTTGCCCTCTGGTTCTAAAACATCAGGGCAATTTTCCTTGAGAATTTCTTGAAGGATGATTTCTAGGTTCTTTTTTTTGATCATGGCTTTCAGGTAGTGAAATAATTTTTAAATTATCTCTCCTGGATCTCTTTTTCCAGGTCAGTGGTTTTTCCAATGAGATATTTCACATTGCCTTCTATTTTTTCATTTGCTTGGATCTGTTTAATAGTATCATGATTTCTCATAAAGTCACTAGCTTCCATTTGCTCCAATCTAATTCTGAAGGAATTGTTCTCAGTGAGATTTTGAGATTTTTTTTTCCATCAGGCAAATTTGGCTTTTTAAGGCATTCTTCTCCTCATTGGATTTTTGAGCCTCTTTTGCCATTTGAGTTAGTCTATTTTTAAGGTGTTATTTTCTTCAGTCAGGTTGTTGACTCTCTTTTTCTGATTATCTTTCATCATTCTCATTTCTCTTCCCTATTTTTCCTCCACTTCTCTTATTTGGTTTTCAAAATCCTTCTTAAGCTCCTCTATGGCCTGTAACCAATTCATATTTTTCTTGGAAGCTTTTGATGCAGGAGTTCTGACTTTGTTGTCTTCCTGCCATTCCATGCTTTGATCCTTTTTGTCTCCAAAAAAGGCATCTAGAGTCAGGTTGTTGTGCTTGCCTGGCTTCCTTTGCTTGCTCGTGTTGCTTTTGAACTTTTTGCCACTGTAGAACTCTGTTTCCAGAGACGAGAGCTTTGTCCCAAATTGCTGGGGTTTTCTCAGCTGCCAAAGCTATTAGTTGGCTACCCTCTCTGAAGCTTCCATTGGCTCTGGCACCTGGTCATGCACCCCAGGTCCTCCATCCTAGAGAGCAATCCAGAATCAAGCAAGTTAAAGCAAGCATGATTACCCCTCAGGATGGTTGCTTGGTCCCTCTACTATCTGCAGGCCAGGAGCTCTGAAGCAGTCACACGGTGGTGGCTGCCATGCCTCAGCCACTTCTCCCTGCAGGGGCAGAGACTGGACCGCACTCTCAGACCCCCCTGATCCCAAAAAGTCCACACTGACCTCTCACCTTGTCTTTGTCATTTATGGGTTGATAATTCTGGAAACCACCACAGTTGCTGGTGATCCACTCTCCTGAAGTTCCTTTAGCTGGGGCTGGTTGGGCTGCCCTGGGGCTAAAACCATGGGCTTATGGGGGGCTGGGTGCTACTCACAGCACACTGTGATGTACCCTTCCTGCTGGCCTGCTGGACTGCCTTCAGCAGAAGATTTGTTTCTCTCCATAACTTTCTGGGTTCTGTAGCCCTAAAGTTTGTTTAGAGTCATATTTTGTAGGTATTTGAGGTGGTTATGGAGGGAATGCAGGGAGTTTTCCTGCTTCTATGCCACCTTCTTGCCTCTGCCCCTGACATGTTTTGTTTTGTTTTTTTAAGCAATTGGGGTTAAGTAACTTGCTCAAGTTTACACGGCCAGGTGTCTCTGGGTGGGTGCTAAGTGTCTGAGCCTGAGATTCGATCCCCAGGTCAACCTGACACTGGGGCCAGTGCTCTTACTCTCTGTGCTACCTGGCCACCCCAATATGTTTTCTTTAAGGCTTTTCTTGTACATGTTTTCAAGTCATTTTTTTCTTCTTTTGTCTTGGTCTTCCCTTCCACCATAGTTACTTTTTTATGGACAAGTTTTGTTTTTGTTTTTTTGGTCATTGTTCATTTTTCCATCCTGTTTCTTGATTTTGAATTTTATGCTAAAGTTGGGGTCTACTCACCTGAGATGGAAAGGTACTGTCTCAAACTCTAGGCCTTTTTGTAATGCTGTTTTCAGAGCTAGTTCTGCAAGTTTTTGGTGCTTCCAAGGTGTTTTTTTTTTTAAAGTAGCTGGGATTAAGTAACTTGCTCAAGGTTACACGGCCAGTTATTTTGTGTGGGTGCCAAGTATCTGAGGCCGGAACTGATCCCGGGTCTCCTGATGCTGGGGCCAGCACTCTTACTCACTGCGCCACCTGGCCACCCCTCCCAAGGTGTTTTGATCCAGAGAGAGGTGTGGTTACTACTCTCCAGCTGTGTGCTCTGGTCTTTACCCAAGAAGGGATCCTCATCCTCCTGAAGCTGCAAGCACAAGTGCTTTTCTTAGCCCTAAAAATATGAACAGTTCCCCTGTTCTCCTACAGCCCACTGGCACTAGTGCTCCTCTCGATCATGAAACTGTGACCAACCACAAATGCTTCTTTCTGCCCCAAAACTGAAACCCAGAAATATGTATATGTAAAAGAGATGCCAATCAGCACCAACTACACCCATTGCCAGAGAAAGGTCCCCTGCAGTCTCTTGCTAACTAGTTATCTGGTCCCTTAATGTCTGTGATAGTAATGGAATATAAAGATCCCCCTGCATTGGCTTGGTTTTCAAACTGATTGTGTTAAAACCCAGAGCTTGTTAGTCCCACCTGTGGGATGGACTTGTTGACTTGAAAAGAGAGACACGAACTGGGAGGAGCTGGTGACGTAGATTTGGAGAGACACAAGAGAGAGGCAGAAGAACTTTTTGGAAGCAGCACCCTCGTGGAGGCAGAGAGAGACTGAGAGGATTGCTGAGGGCCACTTTGAATCGCCCTGGACTTTTGAGACCTGCCCCCAGAGCTGCCAAGGACTGAGGAGACATGGCTGTTTTGCTGGTACTTTGTCTGTCTGTTTTGATGTTGTTTTGCCAGATTTGTCCACTGGTTAAAGACAGTCCTGTTGAAGAAGTCCTAGAACCTGGCTGTTGGCTAAGAGCTCCTGAGACTGTCCTGCAGACAGAGAGTGAATACTGTCCACTGGTGAAGGACAGTGCTGTTGTTGCAGGGGCCTGGGAACCTTTCTGTTGGTTCAGAGCTCCTGAGACTGTCCTGCAGACAGAGAGTGAATACTGTCCACTGGTCAAGGACAGTGCTGTTGTTGCAGGGGTCTGGGAACCTTTCTGTTGGTTCAGAGCTCCTGAGACTGTTCTGCAGACAGAGAGTGAATACTGTCCACCGGTGAAGGGCAGTGCTGTTGTTGCAGGGGTCTGGGAAACTTTCTGTTGGTTCAGAAGCCCTGAAGAAGGATTTTCTTGTTGTATGTTTACAGAAATCCTGGGAGAGGGTTTTGCTAATGTTTTCAGGGGTTCTAGGACTGTTCTGCAGACAGAGGATGAATTAATGAAGAGACTGGCAATGTGTCTTGTGGCCTTGCTAAGCCTTGTCTCCCCAGGAACTAAGATTGCTGAGAACTTGCCTCCTGTCAAGATGAAGAAAAGACCTCCATTTGGGTATTAAGTGCTGTGCTTAAACTTGATGTAACTCTGGGGTAGATTCAATTGTGATCCAGGGGTGGGGAACTTTTGACCTTTTTGTGTTCTATGATTGAACAAATGAATGTACTTTACTTATGTTTGGAAACTAATCTCCATTTGAGAAGAGGGGCTTTGTGGTGGACTAAATGAAGGTACAGCCTAGGGGTGGAGAGGTATTTAGAACAGGGACTTTGTAATTGATTGAATGATTGGAAGGTCCTGGGGTGGGGTAGTACTTGGAGATTATTTAATCACCCTTAGTAAAGGCTGTATTTGGAATGATGTCATGTTTTGACCTTCTCTGTTCTTGGTTTGTCACTGAATAAAATGGAGAGCCCCTATGCTGGTATTCTGTACCTTGGGAAGTTACCTTTCCTTGGCATTACATTACAATGTCTCTGGGCTGAGAGCTCCTGAAGCTGCTGCTGTCACTGTCCTAGCCTCCACCTTTCCTCTGCTGGTGCTGACACCACATGGGTCTGGGACATTTTTCACCCCCTTGTCACAGATCTCTCCTGTGGACCTCCTAAGTTTTCTCAGGTTGGAAGAATGTCTCACTCTCACCTTTTATTGCAGCTGCCATTCCAAAATTTGACTTGAGTTAGTTTTTTAAAGGAAGGGGAATGTTGGGATGTTCTGCTGGGCTGCTGCCTCTGCTCCATCAAGTTGACTCTGCCTCCAGTGAATATATATGTATATATACATATGTGTTTGTATATACACATACACACACACACACATATATATATACATATATATTTTTTGATCAGGTTGTCATTTTATTTTTTAACATTTAATAGTATTTTATTCTTTTCCAATTACATGCAAAGATAGCTTTTAACATTCATGTTTGCAAGATTTTGAGTTCCAAATCTTTCTTCTTCCTTTCTTTCCTCCCCAAGGCAGTAAGCAATCTGATATAGGTTATACATGTACAATAATCTTAAACATATTTCCACATTAGTCATATTGTAAAAGAAGTATCAAAACAAAATAGAAAAACTGCAAGAAAAAAAACAAAAAAATGTCAAAATAATATATTTCAATCTGCATTTAGACTTCATAGGTCTTTTTCTGGTTAGTATTTTCCAACGTATCTTTTGGAATTGTTTTGGATTGTATATATTTCCTTAAAAAACATCTTTACACATAGTGATTAGTTTCTACAATACAACTGACACATTGTTGTATGTGACCCATGGCCCAGCAAACTCACGTTCTGTGTTTACACAAAGTGTTTTCAGTTTTAGACCAAGGCCTCAAATAATTTGCTCTGTCAATGGTGCTAGCCTCAACCAGAGTTGCATCTGAGAAAATTTAGAATATAACTTGAATACACGTCATGTGTAGATTTCCACATATATGGATAAAAGTGTCCACAGAGCTCATATAAGAACACAGGGTAACAGTGAATAATCAGGTAAAGGACAGTCTTACCATCAAAATGTAGAAAATTCATAAAGGACTTCTAATAATGCATAAATCATTAATATGATTCCCCTGCCTTTTCTAGTGAGATGTACTACCTTTGAAAGGCAAACACTCTTGGGGTTGCCAGGCAGGCAACTCCCTGACATTCTGGAGAATCTTACCTGTCATATTAAATCCTATAAGCTTCCAGCCTTATGCTACTACTCTAAGGGTTTGGATATTCTCTGGAAAAGAAACATATTTGGATTTGCTAGACAAGCAGTCCCTTTTCTGATTGTACCTACACTGTCCAAATAATTCAAGGTAATAGCAAAGAACAAAGTTTAGGCTTTTCTATATAGTGACTTTATATCTAATTGCTGTTCTTCTACCATAATCTTCTGCCTGTTCTGAAGGCTAGTGCTATACAAGAAATTCCTTTGTCTTTTGCTAAGAGGCTGGGATTCAGGAAGTCTGACTACTGGGAGTAACTGTTTCCTCTCTTCATGGCTTCCTCATAGTTGAAAGCATGTCAAACTCTTCTCCCACCTCCCCAGGGCTCAGTATAGGTCCTCAGGGTTCCTGAACACTTTCTCATTGTCCACTGGACCAGCTGATGCAATCACTCAGGAAGAAGGTGAATGGATCCAGTTAATCCCCAGAGGTCTGTGTCAATGTGTAGGCATCCCTCAGGAGTCAGATTCTATTCTTGTGCCCCTGCTCTCTGACGTACACTAATAAAAAGTGGGGAAAAACAGAAATGAAAAATGGCATATCCTGAAACTTACGTTTTTATTAAAAAAACCTGCAGCACATATTGGGGGGACATAATCTTTTTATAACAGTATAACCTACCATAGTCTGAGTCAATAAATTCTTCTACTATTACTGAGACCCATTTTCCTTGAGGTGCCAAGGAATAGGTCTACACCAACCCCAGGAAGATTGTTGTTGTTGTTCAGTCTTTTGTTGTGTCTGATATTTTTGTGACCTTGAAATGGGCCCTGGTCCATAGTACACAAATCCCTTCTATTTCCCAAAGTCTGTCCAAGATCAGGAATACACAAAGTCCCAAATAAGGGCTCACTGCCCAGTAAGCTCATATATACAACACATTATTTATTGAATGGACTTTTGTAGGTTGGCCACGGACCATTGCCACCATACCATATTTCCCATGTTTCTATGGGAAAATTCATCCAGAGTTCCACATGATTAACTTACAAATGAATTTTTAGAATGCTTCCTATTCATTAGTTAGGGCCTGCCTACATGGCCATAAACATACATACATGCACACAAACATAGACATATATGTTCACATGTCCTCATTTTTCCCTTGATTTTTAACAGGTACATTTTCATAAATATAATTACTATCCCTGCCAGAATCTAACAGTGCACATAGGGAGAACAAGAGAATAGAACAATTAGGCTAAGGAGGTTTCTGCCCTCTCCTTCTCACAGGAATATTCCAAAGCCCTAGACTTTTAACTGCTATTTATGGCTCAGGTTTTAATAAATTATCTCCGAGGCCCCTTCCAGCTTGAACATTTCATGGATTCTAAATAGGACTCTGTCAGGGGCTGGGGAGCAACGGCTCTATTTCCCATTTATTAAGACTGTGCCTGCTCAGCATGGCTATTTTTAGCTCTGAGCACAGGCAGGGTTGAACAGATGAATGTGTATCCTCTTGTGATAGATTACACTTGCAAAGGTGGTTGTAGACTGCTGAAGTTGGCAGAACCTGAAGCAGTTTGCATCATTGCTCACTATCCTAAAACATTTGACCTCAGACGTAGCTTAGTACATAGAACATTAGAACATATGTTAATGTTGGAATGTTAACGATGGAAACAACCTCAGAATACAGAATTTTAGAAGTGGGAGGAACCTTAGAACATAGAATATTAGAACCTGGTGGAACCTTAGAACATAGATTATTGGAGTTGGAAGAGATGAGAGAACAAAGAATGTTAGAACCTCAGAATATAACAAGTTAGACATGGGAGGCAGTTTAGTACATACAACTTTAGAATAGAAAACACAGAATGTTAAAGTTGAAAGGAAACTGTAGCAGCAAGCACCCTAGCATCCCCAGGATGACTGCTAGCACAGGTTCCTAGATCTGATTTTCTAAAGGAAAGCAACTCAAAATGGGTTAATGATCTTGCTTTACTCAAACATATGTCATTTACCTTGTTCAGGGGAAAAAGGTCAGCACCCCGAACTTCAGAGAATACAAACAAGTTACCAGCAGAAGTTACAAACAGACAGAGAAACAGATCAGCAGACAGGCTTCCAACTGTCTGACCAATTACATCCATATGTAGTCAGTTACCAGAGAGGGAAGCACCAACATCTGGGTTTTCAAAGCTGGGGTCTCAACAGCTGCCCAGAGTCTCATCTGGTCAAATCACACAACTCTTCCCAAAGTGAGCCCCAAAACAAAACCTCACATCAGGGTATATATAGCCTTCTCCCGGATCAGAGAATGTCACAACTCTCTTGTCTCACTGCCCAATCACAAAGTAATAAGAGGTGGGCATTCCTAAAAAACAAGCCTCCCACCACAGGCTCCATGTGACCACATTCAGCCTATTAGGGGGCAGAGTATATTTTCAAATCAAGGAAGGTTCTTAGAGTCGCGTAAGCCTATCAAAGGGCCAAGGGGCAGGGAAGATCTTCAGATTCCCATTCCCATAACAGAACCTTAAAACATAAATACTAGAACTTGAAGGGGCCTCTGAACATAGCTTGTTAGAGCTGGAAGCAACCACAGAACAAAGAATGTTAGACTGAGAAAGACCCTACCCCCGACAGAATGTTAGAGATGGAAAGAACCTTAGAACATTGACTATTAGAACCTGGTGGAACCTTCAAACCTAAATTGTCAGAGCTGGCAGGAAGCTAGAACATAGACTTCTGGATCTGGAAATACTCTCAGAACATAGAATTGCAGAGTTAGGAAGGAAATTAGGAAGTATATTAAGCATAGAATGTTAGAGAGAGAAGTAATCAGTCAATAAATCAAAAAGCATTTATTAAGTTCCTCTCATGTGCCAGGAACTGGGAATAAGTCACTGCCTTCAGGGTGTACACCAGGGCAAACAACTTGTCTACACATAAGAAGATATAGTTAATCAGTCAGTTAGTTAATTAGATAAAATCTAGATCTAGATATCAGAGATCTTCCCATTCAACTTCCTCATCATTTAAGTGAGCAAACAGGTTCCTAAATTCCAGGTTTCCAAATATTTCCAGACCTTACACCTTGAATCTTCATTTATGGCTTAGTTCTTTTTCTTAAAAATGAATATTTATTTTTTAATATTCTATTCTTTTTAAATTCTGAGTTCCAGTTTCTCTCCATCCCTCCCAACTTTCCCCTACCTCTGAGAAGACAAACAATATATCAATTTTACATGAGAAATCATGCAAAATATATCTCCAACTTAGTATGTCTTAGTTTTTAATAAATTATCTCTAAGGTCCTTTTCAACTCTAAAATTCCATGATTTCAAAGGAGAATCTTTATTGTTGTTTGGAAATGTGTCTAAATTTTCTATGTGCCCCTTGCTCTTTGCAATCTAATAGAGTGGGCATCATCCTTGCTACAAATTGAGGTCCTTACATCTGATTGCTGGGTGCTAAAGGGAAGTGTGGGAGGTCTGTCCATTCTAAAGTCAAATGGCTAGGAGACATATCACTGAGAGTATTCCTGCTCACCTTGCTTATATTTATTCCAATCCAGGAAGAGTGAGAAGAGAATTTTCAATGGGAAAGGAGATGGTAGAGAGACCTAGTTTGTTCTAGCAGAGAAATGCTATTACTCTCAGATATGACGAAAGAATAAGTCTCCCCTAATGGAGATGTTTGTCTTCCCCAACCAAGCATGTAGTGTGAAGAGGGTGGCATATGGGGCACTGGGAAAGCAAAACAAAACCTACCTAGCCAGTTAGACCAAATGAAGCAACGCTGGCACTCAAAGAGGTGACTAATGCTATAGTCAAATTGCCCTCACAACACCACTTCACACATTTTTTTTTTTGTCCAGACTGGTGATTTCATTAGTGCATGAGACTCCCAGTATGTAAACTTTCTCCATCAAAACAATTCAGCAGCTCCTTGTTAACTTACATTCTGAGACTTGGTGGAGTTATTGAGAGGTTAAATGGCTTACCAATAATCCCATAGCTTCTATGTTTCAGAGACAGGATTGTAACCCAGGCTAGCTTTTGAACTCAGTGATTCTCAAAGGGTGCCCTACAGAACACTAGTGTGCTGTCAGTCTCAGTGGGCATACTAAGGAATTTTTCTCTCCACATGTCCATTTAAAACTTCATTAATTATAGATAAACCACTCTGGCCTCCATCATAAATTCTGTGGCTTTTGAGCTTGCAGTTAATATTATGAACCACCAGAGCCTGAACAAAACAAAATGCCCTCTTGAAATACAAGAGGTTGCAAACCTTCATCTATTTCACAGAGCCATTCTACTCCACCCTGGCCCATCATGGGTCTTCTTATTTTTACCCTGACACTTCCATGTTCCTCAACCAAATGCAGTTTGTTACCTGAGCTTTCCTGCTTGGTTCTGAAAAATTCTCAGGAGCAGCTCTGTCTACTAAGATAAAAAGCCATTTTCTATGCTCTAAGTTCTGAGGAAGTAAAGGAAGAAGAGTGGGAAGGGATGGGAAAGAAGAAATCAAGGAATCTCAAAGTCTAAATAAGAGATCTGCAAACCTGTGTGCCTGGTAATGCTTATTCTTTTTTTTTGGGGGGGATATTGTTGCATATTTACGTGGTCAGTGGTCAGCAAATGATTACTGCAAAGAATACCATGGCAACAGCAAACTAAGTGTTGAGAGCCAGGGCTCCAAATGAACCATGCTGCTTTTCACATATGAGGATACTGACACAGGACCAAATCCTTTTTCCAGTACAACAAGCCTATTGGTGTGATTGATTATGTGCTCCCATATCTTTTACTCCATCAGATCTAGTTCAAATTAAGATGCTTGGATAATAGTAGCTAACATTGATAAAGCATTTACAGTGTGCCAAGTACTATGTTAAGCACTTTGCAATTAATAACTAATTTGATCCTTACAACTCTGGAAAGTAGGTGCTATTATTATCATCTCAATTTTACAGATGATGAAACTGAGGCAAACAAGAGGGTAAGTGACTTGTTTAGGGTCACTCAACTAGTAAGTGTCTGAGACCAAATATAAACTCAAGTCTTCCTGACTCCAGGTCTGGTATTCTGTCCACAGCACCCCTGGTATAGTAACTACATGAGACATAATTATGGAATGAAACAGAGTTTATTGAAAAGATACACAAGAATAGGTCCCATGCAGCTCTAGTGGGAACACCCATAACAGCCTCTGAATTTGCAGCTCATCACCCATGCATCGCCTTGAACTCCAGATTCATAGTTCTTGGGGGCATGGCAGGTCCTGTAGATAAATAATTTAAAGGTAGAGAAAGGAAAGGCAGCACCACCCATGGGGATAATCATTCCTGTTCACTGGAAGGGCTAATGAAAGGTATGAACTGCTATTTAGTTTCTGTCTAAAGCACTGGCCATGTATCTGTTGGTTTTATGAACCAATAGGGTGGTAGTAAGAGGGAGGTGGTATAAGGTGTTTCATTATTGAATGGGCCTTGGAGGGCTGTTTGTGTGTGTGTGTTTCTTGGACATGATCTCACAGATCACCAAGATCCCTTGTTTTACAAAAGTGACCCAAGATAGACATATAGCAAACAAGTGGCATATTTGAATTCAGGTTCTCTGGCCCCAGATCCCATGTGATTTCCACTCCTCCATGCTCTGCAAGCATGGGTATTATTCCCCATCTCACCTGTAAGCTGTCTCACCTAAACTCTGTGCCTCTAGACTGCTAGGTACATCACGCTCCACAGAGTGGATGTGCTACAAATGTTTGCTGAATTAAAATGAATTAATTTGAATGACTCCATTTTAACTCCAGGGTCCCACAGGCAGCATGATGGTATAGTGGACAGAGAGCTGACCTCCAAAGTCAGAAAGAACAGGGTGCTATCCCACCTCTGACATACACTGAGTGTGTGACCCTGGGCAAATCACTTAATGGCTCAGTGCCCAGGACAATTCTTGAATTGTAGAGATGGTAAATGGTAGAGACA
>NW_027185804.1:13162662-13178483 GCF_028583685.1 Petaurus breviceps papuanus
TCTGTCTCTGTTTGCCTCTCTGTCTCTCTGTCTTTCTGTCTCTCTCTCTGTCTCTCTCTGTCTCTCTCTCTCTGTCTCTCTCTCTCTCTCTGTCTCTCTCTCTCTCTCTCTCTCTCTCTCTCTCTCTCTCTCTCTCTCTCTCTCTCTCTCTCTCTCTCTCTCTCTCTCTCTCTCTCTCTCTCTCTCTCTCTCTCTCTCTCCCTCTCTCTCTGTCTCTCTTACACACACACATACACACACACACACACTTACCTCCAAGACCTATTCAGCAAAGAAATACCTTATACTACCTACTTTATACTACCATATTTGGTCATAAATCCAAAAGAGAGTTCCTTTTGACATCAAATTAAAAATCATGTATCCTATAAACTAAAGGTATTGACCTCAGCTTCCTGCAGACTCCAGAAGAGAATCCCCCCTTTTTTTTTTTCAGATTAGAGATCATGTCTGCAGCAAAAAACAATGGAGTCTGGGATGAACTCTAGAGGCCATTTAAATAGCAGACTTGGGGGAAATGCTGCCTTAAGCAGAAAAATTCAGGTCGATCTACATGCTTGACCAGCTTATACCCTACTATATATGGTAGCTGGGTCCCCCTTTTAACCATCACTCTTTAAATAGAAAAATACACAGCTGTATGACTTTCCATCTAGGACAGGCTGAATAGAACTCTTGGAAGCTAGTTTTCAATGGCATATGCTGCCTTTATCCTTCTTTTGACATATTCTTGCTGGTTGATCTTGGACAAGGCCCTAAAATTCCCTAAGCTTCAATTTACTCATCTGGAAAATGATGATATGAATACCTATATATTTAGCTCATATGGTTGTTTCAAGGTTGAAATTTATATAAATATATGTGTGTGTTTATGCATGTATGTATATATGTATGTGTGTAGCCTTATATATGAAATTCTATGCATATAACATGAGATTATATATAATATGTAGACATTTTTATACATGTATGTATTATATATGCAACATAGAATATACACATATATGACTCTTTGCCAAACTTAAAAATGCTAGTTAAGATGCCGATGCAAAATTGGTATCCATTATTTTCCCAACTTGCCCACATATTTCTGGACTGGGTTCCCAGAGGGTGGCTTCTACTTTCTAAGTTCAAGGTAGAACCCTGTGTTTACCCTCTCGTGTCACTATAACTCATAAGATCCCACTGTTGTGTTTCCTTTGAATGGTCAGTCTGTAGATACAATGATTATAAGATCAGCTAGATAGGTAGTGAATAGAGTACCTCTAAGCCTAGAGTCAGGAAGACCTGAGTTCAAATCCAGCCTCAGACACTTAGTTGTTGTGTGACCTTGGGCAAGTTCCTCATTTTCCTCTTCTGTAAAATGATCTGGAGAACTAAATGGCAAATCACTCTAATATCTTTGCCACGAAACCCTGAGATGGGGCCATGAAGAGTCAGATATGACTGAAATAAGTGAAAACGAAAGACATGTTTCTCTAAGAAAAAGTCATCCATTAGTATGACTTAGAAGGAAGAGTAGCCAAGAAATATCTTTTCTCAGAAACCTGGAGGATACTTCACTATCAATGTATACAGTGTATGTGTGTGTGTATGTGTAAACTGAAAGTATGATGATGGCAAGGTGCATGTAGAGTGAACATGTGTCAAAGCAATTCCCAACTCCAGCACTCCTTTCTCTACTTGTGTGGTCTTCTCTTTGGTCTGCTCCTGGACTGCCAGACTTAACTCTCTCTTCAACCCATAGCTGTATCTCTTCTGTACTGCCAGTTATAATGCTTCTTTAAGTTATTTCTTTACTAATATGACTTCTCTCTGTTTCTGTGTCTGTCTGGAATGTGTCCATGCTCCATAACTTTGGCCTCAAAACTTGGTCTCCTCACTGCTAGATGGGGTATCACCCGATCAAGTAAATCTGCTTTTATAAGACATGTATGATTGGGGGGCGGGAGACAGAGAGAGAGAGAGACAGAGAGAGAGAGAGACAGAGAGAGAGAGACAGAGAGACAGAGAGACAGAGAGAGAGAGAGACAGAGAGAGAGAGACCGAGAGAGACAGAGACAGAGACAGAGACAGAGTGTTCTTTCTCTTATAGTGGTCTCATCCTACAATTGCTCTGAGTTTTGACTTCCTCCCATGTACAAATATACTGTCTTCCAAGCTGATGGATCTGGACACGTCAACCAATGGAATACCCCTTCTATTTCCTCAGAGAAAAGTTTATTTTTTATATCTCGCAAAGGGATCAGGGCATAGACATATATGTTTAGTTAGTTTAACATTTTGTTAATACCTTGTGATTACATTGGACTTTCGGGGGGAGTGGGGATGGTCAAGCATCATATTTTAGCTTAAAAGCAACAATCATTGCCCATATGACCTTAGTCATACACGGTTCACTGTCACCACTTACTTAAACTGCTTAAAGTAAGAGCCAAAATTCCCCCTCCCCCAGGAGCTCCCTGTTTCCAGACAAGTGAATCTCTGAGTTGTTAAGAATTGTTGGTTATCTACAATGTGTTATAATGCAAAAGTTGGGAATTGAAGAATTTGTGTCTGAGTTCATACTGTGGCATTTATTAATTGCATCATTATGACCTCTCAGCCTCAGTTTCATCATCTGTTAAATGGAAATAATATTCTATTACCTACCTCATATACTTGTCAGAGGATCAAATGAGACAATGTACAAAAAGTTCTGCATAAATTATCAATGTGATCCATCCTATTTAAAAGTATTCTGGAGTGAAGGCTGCAGTATGATCCTAAGATTGAGCCAATGCTGAATCAGAAGTGAAGATTTTAAAAAATATTTTGCCTGTTCATGGTGATGTACTTATCAGCTTCCTATCCCTTCCTATCAGGGGAATGATATTTTCCTTGGTCTATTCTCCTCTATACCATTATGTCTCCTCTGGGATACATCTCTGTGCTATTTTAGCTTGCCTAATTTTTTACCTATTTTGTTTCCACATTTTTTTTTTCTATAAAATACACCAAGTCGGAGAAAATATCAGTTCTTCTGCAGAGGCCTGCACAATTTCAATCTAGACTACCTCTCTTGACTTTACAGTGGATAGAGCCTTGGACTTAGAATCAGGAAGACCTGTGTTCAAATTTAGGTTCAACTGTTTACTACTGTGTAACCCAGGCAGGTATTTAACTTCTGTGTGCTTCAGTTTCCTACTTCAAAAGGATGTTGTCAGTATAAAATGAGAAGATATTTGTAAAGTGTTTAGCACAATGCCTGGAACATAGTAGGTGCTTAAAATGCTTGTTTCCCTCCTCCCTTCTTGATATTGAAAGAACTTTATTTGGTCTCCATCAATTTAAATTCTAGGTTAGTGGTAGTGTGATGTGATATTTATATATTTTTAATTTTTATTTATTTATTTTTTAAAATCAATTGGAGTTAAGTAACTTGCTCAAGGTTACACGGCCAGTTATTTTTTATGTGGGTGCCAAGTATCTGAGGCCGGAACTGATCTCCCGACGCCAGGGCCGGCACTCTTACTCACTGTGCCACCTGGCCTCCCCGATGCTAAATTATAACTGACAGAAAACTAATGCTTAACTGATCTTCAAATGAGAAGATCTGGACATATGACTGACTAAGTCTCTGAATCTCAGTTTCTTTCTTTATAAAATTGGCATAGTAATAATTGAAATGTGTCCTTAATGAGCCATTCCCCAATTGATGAATTGTCAAAGGATAGGAATAGGAAGTTTTCTGAAGAAGGAATCAAAGCTATCAAGAGTCATATACAAATACTCAAGATCACTAATAACTGTTGAAGGGTATATTAAAACGACTCTAAGATACCACCTCACACCTGTCAGGTTGGTTAAGATGACAGAAAAGGAAAGTGACCGATGTTGGAAGGGATATGGGGAAATGGGTACACTAAAGTATTGTAGGTAGAACTGTAAACCAGTCTAGAAATGACTAAGATATGATATATAAATACGATGGAATTCAATTGTGCTATAAAAAATTATGAAGGGGGTGGTTTCAGAAAAACCCAGAAAGGCTTATGCGAACTGATACAAAGTGAAATAAGCAGAATCAGGAAAACGGTGTACATGGAAACAGCAATGTCGTAAATATAATCAAATGAGAAAGACTTAGCAACTCACAGATGAATTCTAAAGATTGCTTGCATAGTTTCAAGTGGAAAGAACTATTCAATTATGACCTCAAGAGGACCTCACTTTTAGTACTGAATGTAAATTTAACTTAATTTGTTAAAATGCTTCTTTAGCAGGTGTCTCCCTTTATCTCCACCTTTTTTATTTTTTTGGTAATTTTTATATCTATTATATGAGGCTTTGAAAGACATAATGGCATAATTGACAGGCCAGTCTTATAATCTATAAGATCTCACTTCAAGCCCTAGCTCACATAAAGTGGCTGCCAGATCCTGGGCAGCTTACTTGATCTCTCACTGTTACAGGTAACTCTCTAAGATAATAATTTGCCTAAGGGTAACTGATCACAGGTTTTGACAAAAGAAAACAAACAAAATAAGCATGTACAACTTAACTACACTTGGATAAGAGCTGGACAATTGTATGTGCAAAAAAAAGGCACATAAAATGTTGAGTTCTGTGGAATATAGCCCAAACCTAAATTAGTCACTTGAAACTATGAAAGTCTCAACACAGAATTTTGTTTTGTAAATACATTTATGGAATAAAATTTTCTTTCACAAGAATGGGAGAGTGGTTTAAATGATGTTATGTTATTAAGTATTATTAACAAATAATACTATTTACTAATAATATTCCTATTAAGAAATTCCTTTAAAAATGTATTTGCTATTAGATCAGATATATGGTACCCAAGATAAGTCACTTCCCCCTCTAGGGGTTTCAATTTCAACTATAAAGGGAAAGAATTTGACAAGATGGTCTCTGAAGTTTCTTCAAGCTCCTAATCTATGATCTTATTACAGATGATATGTGGTTTTTCTTGTTTTATTTTATTTTCCAATTTATTTATTTTTAGTTTTCAACATTCATTTCCACCAGATTTTGAGTTATAAATTTTCCTCCCTGTCTTTCCCCTACCCCTACCCCGAATTAATGAGCCTACTGAATACCCCTTCCCCCAATCTGTTCTTTTTTATATCCTCCCCCATCCTCCCTAATTTTCTAGTAGGTAAATATGTGTTTTTATACCCCAGTGCCTGTATATCTTATTTTCCACTTGTATATAAAAATATCAATTTTTAAAATATTTGTTTTTAAAACTTTGATTTCCAGAGTCTTTCCTTTCTTCCTTCCTCAGACGATGTGTTTTTAAAAGATGTTTATGTTATCATGATCTCAACTATGGAAATAAAATTGCAATCCTTGTTTTTCTTCTGTTACATGGATCAAAGATTCTTTCCAAAGCATGTGTAGTGGTATTGAGAGATTTAATTAAGACTAGAAATTCAAGCCTATGTAATTCATCTACAAAGACATTTTAAGTGGTGCAGATTATGACAGGTACAGGTTTAGTCAGTATAGGTTATCTGTGAAAAAATATAGAATTTGTATCTGAAATGTGAATATAGATATTGCTAAGAATAAGAATAACTAAATGCCTGTGATATCTATCCTAATGTCCATCCACTAGAGGGCAACATTTGAAAGATATTTTAATAATCCCCAAATGATCAATAAAATGTACAGTTGGAAGTTATCTTAAAGAGTCATGCAATATAATAGCTTAATTTTATATATGAGGAAACTGAGGCCAGAAAGCCTCATATGTGTCCAAGGACACATAAGCAGTAGTGGAGTTGGGAACAGAATAGAACCTGAGTCTAGTGGCTTCTGGTTTAGTACTTTTTTCTCTGTTCTCCAATAACTTATAAAAATATTTTTTAAAAAATTTAATAAAAACAATTCTATATGCATAGATGCATATATGTGTGCATGTGTTTATGTATATGTTGTACATAATCCATACTGTCATAGAATAATAGCTATCTAATAGATAATAATAGATGATAGATATCTACCAAGAAGAGATCTCAGTAGTCCATCTAGTCCAACACTCTAATTTTATATCTTAGGAAACTGTGGCTCAGAGAGATCAAGGGATTTGCCTAATATAATACAGCTAGTAAATAATTGAGCTGTGATTTGAATCCAGATCATCTGACATGGAAGCAAGTTTTGTCTAACTAAAGCATGCAGCCTTATTTATATGATAAACAATATTCATGTAGAAATAATGATATTCATAAACACAATAATAGAGGTCTAGTCTTAATATCTAAAATGGTTCCTTGAACAGTTGTATATGAAACTAATAGCTATGTACAACACTAAAAGTCAAAATCCTGTTCTAAAGTGTCTTCTTATGAGATGATGGAACTTATCTCAGGGAAAATATTTCTGTCACACAATTGTTTTTTTTCCTTAATTTAATATTCATTTAATGCATTACTCAAAACATTAAAATCTTGGGATATTAAGGGAAGAGACTATATCAGCATCTATGATGGGGTGCATGGTGGAAGCAGGGTATTAGAACTATAAGAAACCTTAGAAACCATCTCCTCAAATTCTTTCATTTTACAGATGAGGAAACTGAGATATAGAATGGTGATATTTGCACAAATTTACTCAATAAAGTAGTAGCAGAGGCATGACTTGGAGTGATTTCTTTTGAGTCCCAATCCAGACCTCTTTTGATTATATCACACTTTTTTTAAACTAAGGATATAAAGATTTTAACTAAGGATTTAAAATAGGTCAAGTGCCCACACTGATCTATTTATATTATTTTTCCCCTTGAGAATATGACTCAAGCTATTGAAATTTTAGATACTATATAAGATAGGTAGAAGACATATCTGGCAGGAAAGGGGGAGGATTTTTCTAGGATCTCATGCATCATATCAAGTAGACTACTTATGCCACTTCTGTATAAGTCTGCACCTTTCCAATCACTGTATTGCTAAAGGACAACAGAAAACAGTAAGATGTATTCAGAGTCTGAAACCTCAAAATGCCTGTGAGGAAGGATAGGCCTTCTCAATGACATCAAATTAAGGGTTCTTGAAACTGGAAGAAGACATTCAACAAAGGAAGGTGTGGAGGAGTCCAAAATAGCCATACCCCAAATCCAAATTATAAGTTCCATTAGGTCAGGGAATTAATTTTTATTTAAAATTTTCCAGCACCAAGCATAGAACTCTTTCCATAATAGATATTTAACAAATATTCAATATATTACATTGTACCACTTTTAAGATGACCCTCTAACCCCATGTATCAATAGGATACATGTTAGCTTTACATTGTTGTTTAGAGTATTGGTTATTCATCCTTTTACATTTCTCTGTGCCAAAAGAATGTAGAAAGAACCGGTTGACAGTTGATTTTAAAAGGCAGATATGACCATTTCACCATTTGAAGGATGCTGCCATATTGGTGTGGTAGTTCTTGATGTTCTCTTGGACATTTTCTCTTTTATTTATAAAATATAAAACACCCGACCTAGGATTTTGAATTCCTGAAGAATGCTAGATTGGTGTGTGAGACCTGAGGCAAAAGTCATACAGAACTATGGGGATCAAGGAAGAATTACTAGAGGAGGCAGCATTTGAGTTGAGCTCTAAAGGATAAGTAGGAGATCATTAAGTAAAGATTGAATGGGAGAGTGTGGATCACTCCTGGAACAAGGAATAGCCTGAGCTAAAGTATTAAGACAGGAAGGTCAATCTTTGTTTTGAGAACAGTGGAGAGAATGCCCCGAAGAAGACAGTGGGTACATGAAGTAAGCCTGGAAAGGTAGTGTGATAGGGGCTTGTAGATGCTATTGGATAGCATTTAGAGGAGTTTGAACTTGCCTCTTTGGTAGGCAACAGAGAAACATTTTAGCATGAGTAACATGACCATATATGGACAACAAAGATGATTTATATGCCTAAGAAATATTATGCCCATAGTGGTAGAAACAATGTATTGGAGGTGAGTGTGAAGTAGAGACATGAAAACATAAAAAGAGGCCACTCACTTTAGACAAGTGATAATGAGGGCTTGCTCTAGACTGGCATCGATGGGCACAGAAAGGAGGTGATCCATTGGAGAAATGTTGCAGAGGTGGAATTAACAGAACTTGGGGATTTAATTGGATATGAGAGATATGAGAGAGCAAAGAGTCAATGGTAAATAATTCTAGGTCTATAACTGTGAGAGAGTAGGTAGATTGTAGTATAGCAGACATACATAGTGATACCACAATGAGGATCAAGGGAAAGATTATGAGTTCAATTTAAAATATCTTGGTTTTAAGATTCTGATGTTATTTCATATGAAAATGTCATAGGCAGCTGGGGCTGTGATTCATAGGAAAGGGCAGAATCGTTTATGGGAAATAGTCATTGACTAATGTGAAAATTTGTTATATGTGAATGTATATGTACAGCCTAGATCAGATTGCATGCCGTCTTATGGCAGGGGGAGGAGAGGGAGGGAAAGAAAATGTGGAACTCAAAAGCCTGTGGAACTGAATGTTGTAAACTAAAACTAAATAAACAAATATTTTTAAAAAGAAACTATTGAAATCAATGAGATTGTCAAGGAATCAAATAGAAAAGGGGGCAAAAGAGAGGCCTGTGAGTATCTCTATAGGTAGTATTTTCAAGAGATAGAGGAGTAAGATAAAAATATGGCTGGATAAGTTAAAATGGTTAAGGTAAGCCTTTTTTAAGGATTAGTGTGATCTGCAGGTTTGTTGACAAATAGGAAAGAGACACTAGTAAGACTAAAGTGAGATTGAAGATATATGAAAGGGATGCATTGTGGAGGTATCCCTTCATCAACGACTAATAGAAAAAAAAGATTCTGAAGGAGAGAGGAAGAAATGGGATTAATGGCACAGGAAGAGAGATTAAGCTTAATGAGCAGTAGTGAAATTTTTTTCAGTGATTAGAGAAAAGGGGGGAAATGAGAGTAATGTAATCATCAGGTTTGGGCAATAAAGGAAGGAAGCAGAACTAGTCCAGGTTGATATTCTTTTTTTGCTTTTTGGAGGGCAATTGGGGTTGTGACTTGCTCAAAGTCACATGGCTAGTAAGTGTGTTAAGTGTCTGAGGTCGGATTTGAACTCAGGTCCTCCTGACTCCAGGGCTGGTACTCTATTCACTATGCCACCTAGCTTCCCCTACCTCTATATTCTTAACAAAGCAGTAGGCTAGGTCAGTAGCTGTAAGAATAAGGTCTAGAGGCATGGTTATTGGTGAGTGGAGCAAAGCAAAATTTTCTGTGAACAATGATATATAGAAGTGGAAGGATTTTGAGTGAAAGCCCTGTTGAGGTTAAGTACCATGAACTTTCACTGTGTGAAATCAGATTTTTATGAGTTAATCCAGTAATATGGCCTACAGTGAAAGTTCTTAATCTAACATAATTGGTTTACTGTGTGATCTTATGTATTTTATTTTACACATTCAAAAACATTCAGGTGTCCATAGACTTCATCAGACTACTAAAGAGGTCTACGTCACAAAAAAAAATTAAGAATCCCTATGATAGGGTAGGAACAGAGAAACTAGATTGTAAGGACTACCTACCATAGAGTGAGATTCACAGGTCAGGAAAGGAAGAAAATCAAAGGGACAAGGATGTTTAGGGTATAAGTCAGTGAAAGATTAAAATGACAAGCCCTCAAGTTAAGGCTAGGGCAAAGCAGGGAAGATGAATATGGACTAGAGAGTTTGATGATTAAAAAGCCTGAAGATCATTATTAGTAAGAATGAGAGTGAAAAATGTAAAAGTATAGTAGGTTATGGGTAAAATGTAAGTTCAAAATGTTGGATTTTAGAATTCATTCAATTCTGAGAAATTTCAAGGCCTAAGACGTGTTTGTATTGGTGAGAAACTGATGTGGAGTGGAGTGAAGTGGCAAAGGAGAGATTATTGGAATTGAGAAAATTGAGAAATTGTGTGACCTGGTTGTTAGAAATATTGTAAATACTGCAAAATGAATATTGAAATCTTCTATATTCATCAAGAGTATAATGAATAGTTTTAGAATTAAAATCATGAGCTGGTTACTAAAACCCCTGAAAAAAAGTGTGTAAGTATATGAGAGCAAGAAAGATGGGAGTGGGTGGTGTAAATAGATTACATGCATTTCAAAACAAGAAACATCCGAAGATTATGACTGAGTAATAATCTGAAAGTCATAATGGAGAGCAAGAAGTATCATTTTTTTTTTGGAGGGAAGGCAGGGTAGTTGGGGTTAAGTGACTTGCCCAAGGTCACATGGCTTGTTTTTTGTGTTAAGTGTCTGAGACCAGATTTGCAAGAAGTATTCTTACTCTTCCCCAATTGATAAGTGATCAAAGGATATGAACAGAGAGTTTTCAGAGGAAGAAATTAAAGCTATCTCTAGTCATATAAAAAAATGCTCTGAAACTGTTGATTGGAGAAAAAAAATTGAAACAGTTCTGACATACCACCTCACACCTATTAGATTGGCTAATATGACAAAAGAGGAAAATGATAAATGATTTGAGAAGATGTGGGAAAATCATGTCACTAATGCATTGTTGGTGGAATTGTGAACTGATCCAACTATTTTGGAGAGCAATTTGGAACTATGTGCAAAGGGGTATCAAATTATAGGTTTATATCCCAAAGTGATAATAAAAAGGGAAAAGGACCTACATGTACAAAACTATTTATAGCATCTCTTTTTGTGGTGGCAAAGAATTGGAAATTGAGGCAAAGTCCATCAATTGGGAAATGACTGAACAAGTTGTGTTATGTGAATGTAATAGAATACTGTTGTTCAATTAAAAAAAATGATAAGCAGGCAGATTTCAGAAAAACCTGGAAAGGCTTACATGAATTGATGCTGAGTGAAGTAAGCAGAATCAGAAGAACATTACACAGTATCAGCAACATTGTGCAATGATCAACTATGATAGACTTAGTTCTTCTTAACAATTCTTAGCAACACAATGATCCAAGACAATTTCAAAAGACTCATGATGGAAAATGTTATCCCATCTAGAGAAAGAATTATAGAAACTCAAAATGCAGATTGAAGCATAATGTTTTCCCTTTTTTTCTTTCATGTGGTTTTCCCCTTTAGTTCTGATTTTTCTTTCACAGCATGTTTCATGTGGAAATGTGTTTAACATGATTGCACATGTATAACCTATATCAAATTGCTTTCTATCTTGGGGAGGGGGAAAGGAAGGAGGGATAGAGGGAAAAAGATTTAGAACTCAATCTTGCAAAGGGTGCATGTTGAAAGCTATCTTTGCATGTGGTTGGAAAAATACCATTAAAAAAAGAAGTGTGCTCACCATCTCCAGGTCCTCTGAATGTAGGAGCAAGGGTGAATGATCCCCCATGAAGAGGACTGCAAGGGCTATGGTATACTCAGCAGAGGTACAAATTTACTTAAAACAAGGAGGTAGAATATTGATTGAAAATTAGGGGATTAAATGAATGTTTATAAGCAACACAGCCAGGTTTCCAAAGAACACAGTGGAAGGTGCCAAAATATTATCTTTGCATACATACTTTGCAAAGAACTATGGAGAGATACAAGTGATTAGAACAAAGATGGGGTATCAGGAAAAGGTATAAGGAACTTCAAGTTTGCACCTAAGAAAATGAGACTGAATGACCAGAATTGGGGAGCTGTATAATAGGAGATACATTGATTTAGACTTCTACCTTGGCATAAATTAATTGATGGAGGAAATGTACAGTTAACCTGACCTAATAGTAATAGAATATTAAGTGTTTCGGTGTGTGCCTCCATAAAGCATCTTCTCCAGATGTGCTTCAATTCTATGATTAAAAGAATATAATACTGGTCTTGAGGCTCTAGTCTTTCTGGCTTAGGGTAGAGGAGAAGTAATGACAGTTTCAGTGAAGCATCTTTTTACTTTGAAGGTAAGTTTAGGTTTGTGAATTGAAGGGAATCATTCTCAGGACTTGAAACTCTGGGATCTAGATTTTTCTGGCTCAGATGAGGGAAAGCTCAAAGAGCTTAGACCAAAAAATTGGCCTTGTAGTTATGGTCATTTCATAGAATATCCAATATAGTGTCTTTTGAATAATATTCATCTATTTATATGCATATATACAACATGTATGTACACATGTATGGGTATATATGTGAGTGCATGTTTGTACAAATGCATATATACGTGTATATATATGTATACACACACATACATCTTCTTTCCAGTGATGGGGTTAGGGGATAACATACTAATATTCTTTGCCTTAACATTATCCATTAAGGAACATCTTTTGTTACATTTTTTTCTTGAAATTCTCATCTTTTCTCTCATTCATAATTGTGGCCATTCATATCATTCAGGCTGTTTCTCTGAATGATTAGTTATTGAGATCTACCCTTCTGAGAAGGGGATACCAACTTCTAAAGACTGCTAATTTGAGGATTCACTCCCCCTGCTGGCCTAAAAGAAGTACTCATTTATTGACCTTCAGAATGTGGTCCAAGGCCAATTGTTTTTCGAGGTGTTTCCCCAAAATAATACAGTATAAGGATTTTTTGTATCCAGTGAAATGCACCAGTATTTTACTTCTTGACCTACAGATTTCTGTTTTCATAGCATATTTTAAATAAAATGGGTCTGTGTATGGTTTTATTTTCTTCCAAATGTAACTGAAAGCCTTAGCTGAATTAGCTTACACACAGCTCAGTTCTAAGAGGGCAGAACAACTTTAAGAGAAAAGTGTAATTCAAATATGTATCAACAGAATCTGTTCTAGTCTTCCAGGTTTTGCCTTATTAAAAATATCACTAGTGTTTTATTTCTGGAGAAAGTAACAGCTTGTGTATGGGAATAAGGCACAAAGTCACAAATCAGTCCAGCATCTTATCATCTTATCTTAGGAAAACACTTTGAATTAGTACGGTTTAGAATCCCACATGTAAAAGTCCTATGTATCTAAGGAAAATAAACTCGTTAATAACAGTTATAAGTAGAATTTGGCTATATTTCCAATTTTATCCTATTTTCTTGCAGAGGTTGCAACTAAATCTATTCACAAAATAATTACTGGGCTTACACATATTACACGGTAAAACCAAGCCAGACCCCTGCCTCCCAGCATGCCGCAAACCCAAGAGCAATATGTTGTAATCTTCCCTCACTGCAACAGGGTCAGGATGGGCTGGCGTCAGCGTGCTGGGCGAGACGTGGGAGACGAGAAGTAACTTGTCAATTTTTAATAAACTCTTCCTTCCTCGTCAAGTCAACTGCACCATTCTCTCTGCAAACCAATGAGATGATGACATCTTTCTAGTTGGTTTCCATAGCATCCATTCCTGAAGAGCCCCAGGATGGTCTTTTGGAAGGACTGTCCTTCCACCTCCCCTAGAAAGTTGGCAAAGCAGCAGACTCAAACAACCTTTTCCTCATCCCTACGTGTCCTGTCCGTGGTCCTGAAATCCCGTGGCAACTCCAGACGGGAGGGAGCTGTCCCCAGTGCTGAACTCCAGTGGTCCCTCCAAAATTAGACCTGTTTGTTTCACTAAATCACGTTTTTGCTTTTCATTGATTCCCGTTCTAAGGAGGGTCAAGTTCTTTCTCCATCCCCACAATACGCTACCGCATATGTGAATTGCTCCCCGTGAAGGGAGCAGAAGCTCATTTGTGAAGATGATACGGTAGGGTTGGTACTGTCCACCTGAGAGCTAACATCATCTTCTTTCTGAAGCTACTCTGATTGCTACGGAAGAGGACTAATATTGCAATCACCTTCGCTTTGCACTTATAGAAGAGCTTTCTCATTTCCTCTATTTTAAAATCCTGCCGTTTTTGAAAAGAGCTTCACAACTAGGATTATAAACAGTTTCCAAGTGGACTAACTTCCCTCAAGAAGGACCTCTTCGTACCCGCCCAAATATCATGGCACTGCATACTTCCTCTGCCACCGGATCCTCCCCTTCAAATAAGACTTTCTAATTGTGTCTAGCAACTCTCCTATTAGGAAAGCCGTGGGTTGCATGTTGCTGTATTTCGTTGTATTTCCTTTCTCTCCCTCCCTTTCACTCACATTCTTCTTCCCAGAGGCGCACCAATAGCCATTTCGCGGGGAAGGAAAGACAGAGAGGGAGAGGGGGAGAAAAAAAAAAAAACCACCTTAGCGATTAAGCCAATATGCGCAACCATCGCCTTTCATAGCTCAAGCCTAGTACACACCAGGAACCACTGCTGCAGGGATGGAGTCGATAAAACAAAGGATTTTGACCCCTGGCAAAGAGGGACTGAAGAATTTGGCTGGAAAATCTCTCGGCCAAATCTACAGGTAAGAGAAAACGACTCCCGCTTTCACTGGGGCTTCTTCCTGGAGAAACTGTCAGATAGGATTCAGTTAACTGAAACCGTTTCGAGGGCTTGTAATTTGATCGGTAACGTTTGTTTGGTTAAACATTGGGGCTTACCCAAGGTTGGCAAAAGAATGTGGTATGGAAGCAATCTGTCTGGTGTGTGTGTGTGTGTGTGTGTGTGTCTTTTACCATCTGTACGGGATGATTAGTGGCAGATACTTCTCCGATTTCCACTCCAGAATGCATCTCCTTTATAAAGAGGAAAGACTCCACACCCTATCAATGGGCTTTCCCTGTGCTCTAATCGTTTGCTTGGGAAAAGCTTGAGTTAGATACCTTCAATGTAAAAAGCATTAAGTCCATTCGATTAGTAATCCCCCGGGAGATCTTCCTTCTGGATTAAAAAAAAAACAAAACACTAAATATATATATCAATAATTGATAGCTGGCCAATTTCTGGTTTTGAGACTGAAACAATTATGTATTTTTAAATTATTTATTCATCCTCTCACAGACATCAGTCTCTGGTATGAGGATGCTGAAAGGGTGTGCATTATGAAAAGAATAATCCTTTTGAGTGCACTGGATGGATAGAAACGATTTTAAAACCAACCCTCACTATAGTAACCTGGCCAATGATTCCTGTCATAGCAGGTAACTCCAGCTGCCTCCCAAGAGATTGTTTTCGTGTTCTTTTCTTTAAAAAAGCAAAGGTTGTCTCTTCTATTGTACTATTCTTTGGAGAAAGGAGATCAACCTCCAAGGAGATATGGCAGACAAAAAGAGAAAGAAAGTGGACTTTGGGGTAGCATTTTCTTTCCAGATATAGAAAGGAGCACATTTTAGGGAATAAATAGGAAGTTTTGAGAAAAGGAAAGGCGGGTAGCTCAAATATTTGCAGTTCTGGGTAGGCTCCACTTCTGGTCAGTATTTGTATCTATCTATGCGGCAACATTCCGCATTCTGCACCGCGATACTACAATATCACTGAGAATTGCTCATTCAATCACCTTCTATCAGGTACCGAGTCCACCCAAGGAGACCTTTTTCTCCAAGAGTGGAGATTAGATTTGGAAGCTTTCCTTTTCTAAGGGAAAACTTGAATGGGGGGATATATAAAGCCTATATATATTTTGAATCCCATTAGTTGAATTTTCATTTCCTCTTCTCCTCCGATATTGTGGCTTAAAAAAACAATTCATATATTGTGTTAGGATCATGTAAAATATTAAATTATAAATATTACCATGAATTTATTTTCACTATGGTAAGGAATTTATTTTATTTTAATGTATTGTGAAGGGCTTGAAAATCATATTCCAAACGTTACATTCTTTGAACCGATTTGATAATACCATTTATGTAATCACATATATTTAAATAATCATATGTGTGTATATGTGAGTATAGATATGTGTCTATATACATATACTATATATCTATATCTATCTATCTATCTATCTATCTATCTATCTATCTATCTATCTAT
>NW_027185804.1:13178493-13191815 GCF_028583685.1 Petaurus breviceps papuanus
TATCTATCTATCTATCTATCTATCTATCTATCTATCTATCTATCTATCTATCTATCTATCTATCTATCTATATATATAGTATATGTATATGAAAATGGCCCAACTGGTAGCAATTAAAATTGATCCTGCTTATTTCGAACCAAAAATACTATGCTAAAGAAAAGGTTTCCTTTAAAAATATGAAACTATTACATCCTAACATTACTGGAAGATACTCCCTTTAAAGAGGAAGGGTATGTCTTTGTCTAAAAAGAAATCTCATAGATTAAACTCTCTGAAGAAAACGGTTATTACTCAAACGTAGGAAAGCATTTTAGCCCTTTAAGATAATTTCATTGATGGGATTCATTACTAAAAGGTTGGGAATTTTAAAATATTGATGACAATGGAATTTCCAAAGTGGTGCCAGGTCTGCATTGAATGCGGAAATGCCTTATGCACGACTGATTATCTTTTAATGTGTATAGAATTGCATTTGAATATCTAGAAAGGGCCCCATCACATCCCCCCCCCCCCAGTGCAATAGAGAAATGTGAATAATTCATTACAAATATATGGGAAGGAAGTAGTTGTTTTTTTCTATTCTGTCTACACATTTGGGTGGCTTTTCTCTTTTTTCCTCTCCACTCCCTCCTCCCCGCCATCTTAAGCAAAGAAAAGACATATATAGGTTTAGAGCCAGGACAAAATCTAGGATTTGAGTTCACATAGCAGGGCTGATTCGAAGGAGAAAAGCGGGGCAAAGCTTGCTGCAGGTGTGACACGCGAAACCCTGCAATGTCCTTCCCACTTACAAATCCAGATAGAGGAAGGACTCGGCCCAGAACACTTTTGCTACGAGAAGCGTGGGCGTGGCTACGTCACCTCACGCCCAGAAAACCCGCATCCCTTTGGGGAAAGGTCGAAGCTCCGCAGGGAAGTCAGAGGGCACTGTTGCTTTTGTAGGCTAGCTGAGATTTGAGCTCCTCGGTGGAAAGAAGGCAGGAAATTGGTACTGAGAGTAGTAGCAGAGAAGGTTCAGGGTATAAACGCTGCGGGAGAGGGAGAAAGAACCCAAGTGGAATGGTTCAAAATTGGCACCACGGAGCTCATGCCCACTTACTTGTTTTCTCTGCTTATGTCAAGCAACACCTGGAGGGAAAAGAACGCTCAG
This sequence comes from Petaurus breviceps papuanus, assembly GCF_028583685.1. Taxonomy (NCBI): domain Eukaryota; kingdom Metazoa; phylum Chordata; class Mammalia; order Diprotodontia; family Petauridae; genus Petaurus; species Petaurus breviceps. Next base: position 13,179,647 of record NW_027185804.1, read on the forward strand.
AAATTGGGGGTTGGGGTGGGGTAGGGTTCAGGGGTTAGGGAGGATTCAGAGCAGGGGATATCTTGTGCATTTGAGCCAAAGGAGCAGGGGAAACTGGAGGCAGGATGGAGTGGAACGTACTTCTTTGGGGAGAAAAGGCATTAAAATCGAAATTCAGTTCAGTTCCATTCTACCAGCACTGTTTAAGCGCTCACTGTACGCATGGCACAAAGCTAAAAACAAAGTAATTTCTCCTCTTAGAGCACTTATCTTCTGTCGGGGTTATAAACTGGAAGAAAGGAAAGAAGTTTGATAAAAAATATTAGCTCATGGGCCAACTGGTTTCCTATGTCAAGTCACTCCTACTCCTCACCTCCCCTTTAGCTGCAAAAATCATTCCCAAAGGCTTCTTAACAGGGGGTGCGGGAACGGTTTTTAAAAACCTTTTTTTTTTTTTTTAGTATTAGTATTTTGATAACCATTTCAATATAACGTCTTTCCTTTGCAACCTTAAACATTTTATTTTATGGTTTTAAAAACATTCTTCTGAGAGAGGTCAATAGGCTTCACCAAGGGGGCCCATGACAGAAACAAGAAACAAGGTTAAGAAGCTCCGATTTTAGATGGACCACATACCTCCTCCCCAGAGAGCTTATAAGCAAAAGCACCCCTCCCCAAGTCCACCCTGGAGAGGGCGCTAAGTGAACACAACCTTGAGCGCACCAGGGCCAAACCGTGCTCCAATTGGACGCAGTTCCTAAAGCTTTCTGTCTTCCCTTTCTTGCCCCCGCCCCCGCCCCCGCCCCCATCCGGTTCGCTCTCTTCCCTCCTGCTCTCCAGGGCGCTGGAGAAGAAGCAGAAGACTGGGGAGACTATTGAACTGACCGAGGATGGGAAGCCCCTGGAGGTGCAGGAGAAGAAGGCTCCACTCTGCGACTGTACCTGCTTTGGCCTGCCACGCCGCTATATCATAGCTATCATGAGTGGCCTGGGCTTCTGCATTTCCTTTGGAATCCGATGCAACCTGGGGGTCGCCATCGTGGACATGGTGAACAACAGTACCATACACCGAGGGGGGAAGATCATCAAGGAGGTGGGCAACTGTGGGGACAAGGATCCTCTTCTCCTTTTCTTCCTTCACCAGGGGCCCCACCTCACACCCAACTCTATGGTCATAAAGGTCATCAATTTAGAACTGAAAGACATCTTAGATGTCCAAAGCAGCATTTTGTAGATGAGGAAAGAGAGAGACTCCTCAAGGACACACAGTTCTTAAGCAACGGACATGGGATTTGAATCTCTGTACTGACTCCCAATCCAATGGAGTTTTGTTCCAGTCACTTAAAAAGGTGTCAAAGTTGTCCTCAATTTTTTATGTTCACACATGATAATAGATCACATAGAAAATTATGGGATGGCAATGAGAATGGACCTGTGACTTTATTGGTAGAGGAAATCCCTCTACCAAAACAGATGGGCACCTTTTCTGTGATTTATAATTTTAGAAACTTGCTTGGCACTAAGTGACTTGCTCAGGTTCATCCAGCCAATGTTAGATGATGTTAGAGCTGGGACTCTATTACATAATAATAAAAAAACAATAACTCCAGTATATTTTTCTTAGTTCTCACCGTTGTACCTTATGAACTTCTTTTCCAAGACCATTGGACAGTCACTCCTATGCCAGCCCTACTGCCAATCTTTAGCACAGGAACACAACTCTAGACCTTAAAAAGACTCCGAGGAGCGTAGCTTTTCTAATACTTCTAGGTCTCATGGAGTTAAGTGAGGTAAATTAGAATTTAAGAGGAAGAAGATGAGCCATTTCACAGATCAATCAATCCACAAATATTTACTGAGCTTTAGGTGTCAGGTATTAGGCTACCTTTTCAGAACCCAAAGATAAAAATGATAGAGACTATGTCCTCAAGAAGTTTACAATCAAAGGGTTCACACACATACCATACAGGTATATAAACATGCATATGCATGACTATATAATATATGCACATGTATGTCTATATAATATTCACATACATATATGTATGTATAATGTGCATGTATGCATATGTACACATATACATGCATACATGTATAAACAAAATATATAAAACAAGCAACCTTGGAGACAGCATGTGACTAGAGGAATTGATAATTGATGTCTCCTTTCAAGAAAACACACCAGCTATCCCAAGTACAACCTTTTCACTTCCATCTCCCCCTCTTCCTGCCCCCCTCCCCCAAACCTTAGGTCCACTAGTCTGGGATTGAGAGAGTTCCCAGAGCATATTTTTTCATTTGGTTTGGTTTAGTTTTCCCCAGTGAAATGCAGGCTCTTTCTTGCTCATTGTGTGAAACCTTGGCTCTCAACTTTGACCTTTATACACTAGTTTTCTTTATATTCATTCTTTCTAACTAGTATCCAGCTTCCTTCCAAATAAAAACTGCCTCCCCTTTGGGATTTTCATATCTGCGTGTTTGCCCTGTGCCGTGCCCCCTCCCCCAACTCATATGAGCCCCAGCTCCTTCCCATCACCTTTGTTACCGCAGCTTTAGCCGCAGTTCCTGATCTTAGGATCCTCCTTCCTATATCTTGCATTAGCCCCACCTCACCTTCAGTTCAATTTACCCTAATTCAGCAAATATTTATCATGGCGCTAGGGACATAAAGTTAAGAATCCTTCCCCTATTTCTCTGTTCTAGATTTCCTTCCCTTCGGACGCCCTCTTTCCCCCGGTACAATGTACCGATTGTAGGTGCACTTTCACTGCACCCCCATCCCCAGAAACCTGCGCTTAGGTCTCCTAGCTGGCAGACAGCCAGGCCCTTAGAGGAGAGACAAAAAGGTGCAAGGAGTTTTAGGCTCCCTGGAAGCAGCGGCACACTTTCCGAGAGCTAATCCGGGGGCCTACAGCGCTATCGACCCCTGTATCTGCATTCTCAACTCAAGGTGTAACTTGAAATTAGCAGACTCTCAGCGGCTCAAGTAAGCACACTAATTTTCCCTCGATTTCTTCTCTTTTCTCCTGCTTCCTCTGGCCTTGATAGAAAGCCAAATTTAACTGGGACCCGGAAACCGTGGGGATGATCCATGGGTCCTTCTTCTGGGGTTACATCATCACTCAAATCCCCGGAGGTTACATCGCGTCGCGCTTGGCCGCCAACAGGTAACTGCCCAGGCCTGGGGTGTCTCTGGGGGTAGGGGCGGGTGTGGGTGTGTGGAAACTGGAGATCTTGGAGGAGCAATGGACGACCAGAGGGAGAGGGTCAGTAGGGATAAAGTACCCCAGTGAACTATCCTCGACGGGGTTTGCCTAGCATTCTACCTGCGCTCGCTCTACGGGGTCTGGATCTAGCTCGGGCCTCAGACCCGAGAATCGAGTTGTGGGGTAGAAACCGCAGCCTAGTCTGGGATAGTTGGGGGAGGGGTGAGAGGGGTGAGGCCCAACGGCTTAGGGTTTTATCCCATTGGGTGAAAAGGGCCTTGATGCAGTCGGTAATTAACAGTTCCCTAAACCCACCACGAGCTGCGTGGATGTGGTGGAGTATTTTTGCTGTTTTTGGTAAAATCCTGGGTAGTCTTCGCCTTTCCCCCCTTTCTTACTGGCAAAAATCAACAGCTGAATGTCCCCTCCTTTGCAAGCCAGGTTTGAGCCACAGGAGTGGTTCGGACCCTTTGGCCAGACGGATTGCCGAGCTTTCCCAGGCCTGGCAGGTCCGCCGCACGTAGCCCGCAGAGCAGATGGTGCTCGGGGTCTTAAGGCTTTGTTTCTATGGTGTCTGGCGAGCTTTCAAGCACCCGGGGTGTGATTCCACCTGTTAATTAGCTCCACGGAGAACTGCGGGAGGACAGAAGGCACTCAGCTCAGTCTCCAGGGCCGAAAGTCGAGGTCCTAGTGCCTGCTCATGGTCAGCTCGACCCCCTCCTCCCCATCTAAACCTCCTAGTGTTTGGGGCTGTCCCTGATTCTGGGAATCTAGGGGATGAGAAAAGTCGCAGGGCCCGGGAACAGCTGATGGGGCCGCGGACTGCTGGGGACCTCGGGTTTGTTTTGGGGGGAGGGAGGGCGTTCTGATTTTAACTGCCTAAATTAATTCATTAAGACAGCATTGTTGAGAATGAAGGGGAGAAAGGATCCATTTTTGGTTCCTCCTGTTTTAAAGCATTAGGTTTTTGTTTGCTTTGGAATCCGGATTCTAACGCCCCCTTCCAAGGTTAGCTTCTTCCCCTCCCCTCGAAAGAATCTCGCTTTAAAGATGAACAAAAAGAAAAAGAACGATTACTCATTTATATAGCGATTTGAAGCTTACAACGCATTCCTCATTAATTACTTTTGGCCTCTGTTTAGTACCGGGACACAATCCACCTCTTTTCATTCTCCCCAACCCCTCCCCCTTGGTGTTTCTCACTCACAGTTCGATTTACCTAAGATTCTAACACAATGATCAAGTCTTCCAGCCTCTGACAGCTCAGTTATCTCCTGGGCCCTGGGCGGGACTCCTGGAAATTTACTTGCGGCTTAGCAGGCAGAGGGCACTGATTTCAGGGGAGCCCTTCAGAGCAGCAAGAGGACGGAATAGATGAATAGATTCATAAAGTTGACTTTGAATAATATCTATACCCAGATTTTAACTCCTCCCCCACACAAGCTCATAGAGATGAGAGAAAAAGAAAAACGGAGAGGAGACCAACATCCCCACCCACGTACATGTAGTTCATGTATGAAAATGGCCTTAGGTAGAAATCATTAAGGGAAAAACTAATTTCAACGTACCTAATTATAAATTACAAAGCTTTTTCTTTATTTCAGCCCAGCTCAAAGCATCAAGTCTATGTTTTTCCCTGAAAAGAAAAGCCTTGATTTTTTTTTCCATTTCTTGAAAAAAAATGCTTACAATCTGCATTTAAGTGCATTTTCCATTCCTGGAACTACTTCTGGGTGCAGGAGCAACTAAGGAGGAGATCTGATGTCAAAATACAACAACTGGACCTTTAAAGCACCATCCAGAGTCAGAATCTTAAGCTTGCCAAATGTTAAAAGGCTAAGGTTTTCCTGCCAGGCACAAACACCTGGGATTTGCCAAGTTCCTCCTCTTTTAAAGATGGGAGGCCAAATGGAGAGAAATCTCATGTAAAATGCAACCTTGTAGTTTTCATTACAAATCACAACTAAAATGATATCAACTGACTTTATAGTGCTTCAGGGTTTAGAAAGTATTTTAATATATTATCTCATTTGATCATCAAAACTACCCTGTGAAGGAAGAGGCTAAAATTATCCCCAGTTTTACAGATGAAGAACCTATGACTTAAACAATAAGAAAGTTGTCAAAGTCATGCACAGCTAAAAAAAAAAAAAAGTCTGAGATGTGACTAAATTCAGGTCTTCCTAAATTCCAAGTCCAGCACTCTGTTCATTATGCCGCATGACTTCTAGTATGCAGTATGCTTAATATTGATCCAGTTTCCAAGATCTTAGGCATAATTTTCTTAAAAACAAAGAGGGGGTGACTTAAAGTTATGATTTACATCAATATTTACCTCATCTTTTTAAACCTCACATGAACTCCCTTTGGTTGTTCAGAAAGCTTGATAATATGTAAGCAATTATTTAAAAGCACACATTATAAGAAAACTTCCTTACATAAGAAACAGAGGAAAATAATTGCATTCCTTATCTGGAAAGCTATTCTGAAGTTGTGAGATTCCATTCAACTAGTTTTCTATCAACTGATATTGCATACCCATCCAAAATTGCTTCTTCCTGGAAACTATCTAAAAATGGTATAAGATTCCCCTTGGATAGGATACTGGGGACAGATTCCCTCCCCTATGTGCAAAGCAATCTCCCTTTGGAGGGTGTTTTCTGGCGTATCTTCATGCATACAATCCTGAAGTGAAGGAGCTGAGGTGTTTGGAGAGAAAGCATCAAGGGAAAGGTGCTTAGTGACTATGCCTTCTCATAGAAACACCCTTAATGAAAAAAAAAAAATAGATCTTTCTTTCTATTGGCTAGGTCCGAAGCAGTCTCATACCTGGTTACAATTAAAGTTGTTGGCTCATTGGCTAGGTAGAGCAGAACACCTGGTTTTTTTATTTATGAGGATGAAAGGCTGGGAGAGCTGGGGAAAGAGTGAGCTCAGTCCCCAGAGAAGGGGAATTCTTGCATCACTTTTTCTCTGTTATTCTTAAAGTGATAGTACATACTTCAAGCAGCAGAATTGGTTGTCCTGATGGTGCTGTGTTTTATTTTGTAGGGGGAAATATTAGTCATTTTGATAAATGATGTTGGAAGATTATTTTTTTATAGTGGGAGAGAGGGGAGTCTGGCATATTCAGTATTGATAAAGAAAGAAAAATGTATTTAGATATATTTATGCAATTGGGGTTAATCTGATTTGTTTGCTTTTTAACCAATGAAGAAATGCAACTTTTTTTTTTCCCATTGAAGAATTTTAAAGTACAAAATTCCTAAGCAGACATTTTGAAGACTTGTAAGGACATCTGTATATCAGAACTAGAGTCATATTAGATCTAGGGGAAACTTAGATATTAGCCTGCCTGGAACCCACATTTTATAGTATTAATTCATTGCAGCAAATATTTATTAAGCACCTATAATGTGGCAGGCACCAGCACTAGAAATGTAAAGACAAAACCACAACAGACTCTGGCTTCAAGGGGCTTATATTCATTTTCCTTTTCTGTCACGTTGACCAATCATAGGTGTGAGGTGATACCTCAGAGATGTTTTTGTGTTTCTGTAATCAATTGTGATTAAGAGCATTTTTTTCATGTGACTTGATGGAGAAGTGACCTAGTTCAATCCCTTCCTTTTACAAATGAGGCAAGTCCTAGAAAGAAGTGATTTGTTTAAAGTCACACAGTTAGACAGCACTGAAATTGCTACTAGAATCTGGGTCTTCTGACTCATATTCTAGTGCCTTCCTCACTGCAAATGCTATCTTGCTAAATTTATAGCAGTCACTGCATAAGCCAAGTACAAGCAAAGGAACTTGTCCTAGTGAGGTAATCACATTTTGCAGTTTTCAGAATAGTAAGCCACAAATACAGAAAAAGTGCATGTCCAAAAAGGAAGTTCTGCAAAGCAAGTGATCCAAATGCAATTTCAGTGTATTCTATTATGCAGCTTTCCCCATCTTTGCAAAGATAGTCTTATAGCTCACTAAGTGCAACAGACCAGTACAAAGTACAATGTAAAACAAAATAAATAAATGAAAATCCATTTTCAGATAAATCTATTTATCCATACACTTCTTTCTTTCTTTCTTTCTTTCTTTCTTTCTTTCTTTCTTTCTTTCTTTCTCTCTCTCTTTCTTTCTTTCTTTCCTTCTTTATATCTATCACCTATCTATCTACTCATCTATCTATCTATACATCTATCATCTATCTTTCTATACATCTATCTATCCTATCATCTCTATTTCTATCCATCTCTCTAGCAGTCATCTAAACAGGAATAAACTGCCTCAGTTACCTAATATCTAAAATGGGGATGACACAAGCACTTATCCCTGTGGGTTGTAGTGAGGAAAAAATGAAATAATACTTTTAAAGCATGCTGTATAAATGTTAACTATTATTATTCATTCTTCCAGCTCTGTTTTTGTTTTTAGTCTGATTTCAACATTTACAAACATAAATGGGAAATTTCCACTGTGAAAAAAATGCCTCTTTTCAAGTGTCAGGTTTCTACTGTATTAAATTATCTTTTGGGTCACATTATTCACTGTTGAAGTTAATGTCTGTTGAAAATGCTCTACATCTCCTTTGAAGGTTTTTAAAGAGCTGCCTTGAAATGGCTTCATTTCAGCACCACTCACTCAAGGAGCTAAAGTTCATGGACAGTTGAGTCCTGTGTTATTCTGCTAAGATACATGTATGTCATCTTTAAACTCTAGGCATGCAGACACAAAATATTAATCCAACTGAGAAAATTCATCCAAGATTAGAATTGAATTTCCCTGTTAAAGTCTACATTTATTTTGCTTTTGCTTTTACTTAAACAAGATTTGGTCTCAAAAAAGGCCTGTGTAGTATAGTGGACAGAGAAAATGTCCTTGGAAGCAAGGAGACCTTGGTTCAAATCTGACCTTCAACATCTACTGTATGTGTGACAGTTTGTGTGAGTCTCTAAGCAAGTCTTTTTGCCATTCAGTGTTCTAGGTCAGAAGTCAAACACATGGCTTCTCGGCAGTATGGCACCAGATGAAAATATAATTGGGAACTATTTAACAAAACAAATGAAAATGCAATAAAACATAACTGATATTCGCATATGGTTTTCTAAGTCAATGCACACCTGCAGTGATCCTTATGTATGATTTAGTGGCTTCCATTTCTATTTGAGTCTGATGCTACTGCTCTAGGCAATTCTCTTAGATTCCAAGCTGTAGAGAAGGTATCAACCTACTTGTGGACAGAGCACATTATAACAATGAAATAGAAGGTATAGTCCCTAGCCCTTCAGTTTACAAGGCCAACATTTGTAGTTTGGGGTGCATCTTATGTTCCTAATTCAACTTTTACTTTGAGTAAAGAAAATCAACCCTCCCCCCCCCATTACCAGAGGATCACAGAATTTCATCTGGAAGGAATGTCAGGGGGCATTTAGTTCAATCCCCTTATTTTACCTGTGAGGAAACTGAGGCCCAGAGAAATGAAGTGGTGGTTAACCCAGGGTCACACAGTAAGTAGTAGTCCTGGGATTCAAACCCTATTCTATGGACCCCAAACCCATCACTCTTTCTGCTTTATCATGCTACCTGAAGCAGAAGCTGAGGTGGTGATGCCTGAGGCAGGATTCCTGGCTATCTGTGATGACTTGTACTTGCATACCTTTTAAACAAACATCTGGCCAGTCTGTCTCATGTTTACCTTGTTTTTAGCACTACACTTGGTATTATTGGGCTTGTATCTCACAACTTTCTGAGGTGTAGGTACTGAACAGCAGTTACAGATATCATGGCTGACATTTGACAAATTAGGAAACTGAGGCAAAAGGAGCATCCACTGACTCTCTCATGGTCACATAGGGACTATCAGAGGAGGGATTCAAACCTAGGCTTTCCTGACTCAGAATCTAGCACACTATCTGTGACAACATACTTTCCCCGAACTGCATGAGTGACTACCATCTATAGTGTCTCAAATCCAGGGGAAAAATCCAAGAATTAGAGAAAGAAGCTTTTAATGGCCCCAAAGGGACAAACAGGATTTGTGTTAGAAACTATTGGGACATTTAGTCATTTTTAAACTACACTGGATCCTAAAATCTTTTGGCCTCTTTTCCTCTTGCAAAATCATGACAGACATTTCTTTTCCTTATTCTTAAAAAAAAAAAAGGCAAACCAATTAGGACATAAGGACACAGGCTAAGAATCTGTCTTTTAACTGAAGAAGAGCATGGATTCTATAGCCCTTGTGCCTCTTTGTACCCTCCCCCAAGATAGTTACTAAGCCTTGAGAATGGTGTGGGTATTGTTGGAAAAAGAAAGACGTTCGGATTTTTCAGTAGAAATAAAAAAAAAAAACATTTTATCAAATCCTGATTTAAAATGGACATTTCCCTATTACTAGATTCCTGTGGAGAGCCATTTGTCCCTTACAATATACATGAAAGTCCATAAATTTAAAAGTCAAATTACTAATAAATGTTTGCATTTTTAAAATAAAAAATAAATAAAAATTCCAACAGTTTGAGTAAATGTAGCCTTCCAGGCATGCCTGTTGTTATAAAATCCACTCACGAACAACAGCGTAGGTTTTTTGAAAGAGATGTAGGCAGGCATTCTATCCATAAAACCTCCTATTTCATGGCCAAAATAGAGGATTTAGAAGAGTGGTGGTATGGTTGTGTATATATGGATAATTGTCTGCTTTATTTAGGGGGAAAAAGAGTAAAAAGAAAAAAGAAGCTAGATTTCTTTACAAAAGTAATATAATATTTAAGGTTCTCATCAAACAGACTTATTCTCTATTTAAATTGGAAATAACAACCCCTATAAAACAACGTTCCCTTGATCCTGACCCCTGTGTCTGGCAAACAATTCTGAAAATATGAAAAGAACCCAGGCAGCTAACAAAAACTAAAGGGCCAAGGTTTGGCATTCTGCTCTGGATGAATGGATTTTACCCACACAGAGGGTCAGAAGTCACTCTATTTCCCTGTTTATCTGCCTAATCTGTCTATCTGTCCATGATCTATAGATAGGGTCACTTCTGACCTCTGAAAAATCAAACACATGAGATTCTAGACTGGTTCCTCTTCCTTCTAAGAAGAGAAAGACCCTGTTCAACCCCTACTTTCATGCTTTGCCTTGCCTGAGCTAGATGAACTAAGCCTAGCCCACTTGCCGGAAGAGGTGGAGAGGGCTCCCAGGGGCTGGCACATGCCTTTGTCCTTTTTTCTCTCCCTCCCCCCTCGTTAGACCTGCATACATTAAGTATCGCAGGTTAGAAGGCTCCCTGGCAGCCTCCCTGGGGTAGGGAGAAGTCTGGGGGGAGGGGAACGTCAGGTGGGCAGCTGGTGGAGTGATTCTCCCGATGCCATATGTCGCTGTTGGGGCCATCTATTTTCTCTGTCATGAGTGATGAAGTCATTTTTACAACTTAATGATGTACCAAGGGACCCAGAGTGCTGCTTTTGTGCATGTGTATTTCTTTTTTTAATATAAGAGTCGGGCATCAGATGTGGCAAAATGAGGAACAGAGAGGCCCCTGTTTGATTAGATTAAGCAGCAGGGAATCAACCTGCTCCAAATCACCCTCTGGGAGAGGCTTAGCTTTCCACTCAGGGTCAGATACATCGGTTCCACGTTAAGCTACAATGGAAATAGATTGATATCATCTTTTAAAATGGCATACCACCCATGTTCTTGTCACTTTTCAGAATAAGTCTCCATGGGGGCAGTGACTCATACAGGGGGCATGAAGGTGTTGGGACTGTGGGCCAATCAAGTGTGTAAATAGGAATCTCATGAGTAACTCACCATGGGCCACATTAAATAAGAATGTTCTCAAAATGTTCAAAACTCAGTCAAAGATGGCTTGCCTTTGATTCCCCTCCAATGCTGGTTGATCAATCTTTATTGCCAGTGTGCCTCTCCTGGTGTTAGCTACTGATTTAGGTATCTGCAGCCTCTCCTTACCAAGGCTGGTGAAACATGAGTTAAACTCAGTAAGATATAGGGGACATGACTGAACCTTAAGTCACAGAGAATTTGTTCAGTAAAAGGCAAAACTAAAAGCGTGTAGTCTTTTACCTAGCATTCCCCATCTTCTCATCTGATATACAAAGGAAAAATAAGAATGTGACTGTTTTTAATACTTTAACATTCTTTTTTTTTTTTAGCAATTGGGGTTAAGTAACTTGCTCAAGGTTACACGGCCAGGTGTTTCTGGGTGGGTGCTAAGTGTCTGAGCCCAGATTCGATCCCCCAGGTAATCCCGACACTGGGGCTAGTGTTCTTACTCGATGTGCTACCTGGCTGCCCCAAAACTTGAACATTCTTAATGGCATCAAACTTCAATGTGTCAGTTTCCACAGAGGAAATAGTTAAGAGAACAAAAATTCAAAATAGATTTCTAGTCTTTTCACACTACAGAAGGTTTCTGTAGTGAATTAATAGATCCAACCCTTACTTCACTGGGTAATAGATAGGAACATTCAGGGAAAATCTGAACATTTACCAATTTTTATGCCTGGTGAAATGAATGGGAAAAAAACCCTAGATTTTTTCTGGTCCAAATCCTAAATCTCTCATTTATCTGTGACTTTGAGCGAGTCACTTCACCTCACGGGTCTTAGCTTCTCCCTCTGTAAAACAAGGAGGTTAGATTAGGCAGTGTCTGAGGTCTCTTCTAGCTCTGAATCTATGAGCTCATTTGTGAGATGAAATTTTAATTCAGTGTTTTTACACACAAGTTACATTCCTTGGCTTCCATGTTCTCTTGGTTCAATTGTTCAAATCTGACCAGTGACTCACTTTCATACTAGGGGGACATTTTAAATACATTAAATTCTGTTTTCAGTTGTGAGAAGCAAATCTTTAAACCAAAGCCATTAGACTTTGATTCACCTTGGATAGCATTTTCATGTTTCAATTCAGTAATTTTAAAATTCTATCTATCTATCTATCTATCTATCTATCTATCTATCTATCTATCT
>NW_027185804.1:13191825-13201182 GCF_028583685.1 Petaurus breviceps papuanus
CTATCTATCTATCTATCTATCTATCTATCTATCTATCTATCTATCTAAGTGTATGTGTGTATATGTATGTATGTATATGTGTGTGTGTGTGTGTGTGTGTGTGTATAATATGTGGCTAAAGCCTTTAAAGAAGACAAATGAAGAAGCCATCTATTTTTGATCCCAGAGGACAGAAGATGAAATACACCTCCCTCCTTTCAGGAGAAGTGGGGTGCTATGGGTCCAGAATGTTGCATTCATTGTCAGAAGGGTTATTGCTTTTGCTTTATTGTTTTTCTTCTTTATATGGGAGAGCTCAATGGCCAGCATGGGAGTATGTGTGTGTCAGGGGAAGGAAGTGAAGATCAAAAAGCAACAGATTATTAAGATAAAAAGTGCCTATTTGCAATAGGCAAGTTTGTTTGTTTGTTTGCTTGTTTGTTTTATAAAAAAGTGTGGCTGAGTTCTCTGCTCTAGAAAAATAAATAGTCCAGGTTTAGCTCAGTGTTCAGAAATGAGTGTCATTCACAACAGTTTAGGATTCATTTTTCATTTGGCTGTATGCCTCTTATTGGAAGTGTGCTGTTGAGATATTTTTGAGAACCTTGATCCACAAATTTTTCAGATGATTTGTATCATTCAAGCCTTTGTGTGATGATTTTTCATTCCTAGGAAATGCTTCTCAGTATGAAGTCCGATTTTTCCTTGAAGCATGGCAATCCTATTCAAAGTTATATACTCTCATTGGAAAGAAATAGCACCAAGACATAGCAGAGACCATTTTATTGTTATCACAGTTATTATTATCATTAATAATGATAATAAGAAAATCAGCATTAGGTGGGAACAGATGATGTAACATTCTTCCCTGTTGTCTTGCTTGCTGGAGGACTTGTATGAAAGTGGCTTTCAGTGAAGTCACAGTGCCTAAGTTTACCTCCTAATGTGGTTTTTTTTTGAAGCAATTGGGGTTAAGTAACTTGCTCAAGGTTACATGGCCAGTTATTTCTGGGTGTGGTGGTAAGTATCTGAGCCCGGATTCGATCCCAGGTCATCCCAACTCTGGGGCCGGTGCTCTTACTCACTGAGCCACCTGGCCACCCCTACCTCCTAATGTTTTAATTCAACTACAAAAAGCAGGGTTTTTTCCTAACTATGCAATAGCCAGTAGGATGATAAATGTAGAAGAATAATAGTAGGACAGGTACGTGTCCTTGGACCATTTTTATCAGAACCCAATCAAAAAAGATGAGAGGTGGTCTGAAAAAAATGATTGTACTTCATTGTCATTAAAACAAATTCCTATATTATGAAAAAGACCTCAAAATATTCTTGAGAACTCAACTAATAAGATGTACTGGAATTGGAGCATTATTACAAACAAAACTGCTAGCCCACAATTGTCAAGACATAATATTGATCCTTTTTGACATAATATTGATCTATAAAAAGTAAGAACAATAGGTTTAGTGAATATCACCATATCAAATACTCCAAACTAAATAGGATAGAAACTTTCAAAATATGAAGATCCAGCAGAAAAGAACAAAACAAGCTGAGGTCCATATCTGTTGTCATATGAGCTATTGGAGTTGTTATAAAGATTCTCTCAGTGAGACATGCAGAAGAATCCTAAGGTATTTGTTCAATTACAAAAGCCATTCATTTTATCCACCAAAGCAATAGTCCATAGAGTATGAAATATAAAGGAATAATGGCAGAATAGTGACTTGCTATTGGGCCTTTTTATCTTAATTCTACTGAACAAGATAAAAAAAAACCAAGATAATAATAAAGGGCTTTAAGATTTACAATGTATTTTACATACATTATCCCATTTGAGTCTCACAACAATTTTCTAAGGTAAGATACTGGAGGTATAATATGTTATTCCCAATTTCAAGAAATAGGGAAAAAAATAAAAGGCTTTTAAAATTTTAGAAGTCATTAATTGCTTTAGAACTGGAGAGAGGTGATTTCTACAAAGCAAGAAGACATTGACAACATTCTCTGGTGTACTACATTATTACAAAGCAAATTTAATACATGGCATTTGGAGAAATACTGAACAGGTGCCTGATAGCATCTCATTGGATTGCTATATTAAATAAAAATAGATGCAAAAAAAGCTTAAAATAGTATGTAAACGTTTACTTCCAGATCACCTGAAACCAAATAGAAACATCATTACTAGTGTTACACTGAAAAGCAAAAGACAAGCTACTCCTTGCTCCCTTCCCTGAATTCCCCCAAACCAGGCTAAGATGAAGACAGTAGCTTGTAGAGAGGCTAAAGGCATAGTCACATGAATAATCTGAGCCTAACCAAACAATAGAAAGGGGAGCATAACTTGCTCTGAGGTGGTCTACATGCGTAGTGTCAAATTTAAATAGAAATGGGGGTCATTAATTTATACACATAAAGATCCTGGCCAGGAACAAATTGATTTAGTTTAAGAATGTGATATTATCTAGGTTTTATTATAATTTTATTTATTTTGTGAGGTATTTCCCAACTACATTTTAATCTGGTTTGGACCACACCTAGGAATTTTGGGAGCCTCATTCAGTTAGACACCTCTGGGTTATACTTCAAAATTTCTGGGGAGAAGTGAGGTAAATCTGAAAATACAGACTACCAGTTTGGGACATTCAAAGCTAAACTTCCTCATTCCTTTCCTAGCAGTAGGTCTCTCCCTTACTTCCCACCCACAAATCTGGGAGGCAAGCAAGAACCTAGGTAACTCATATCAGCACTGCTGCATTTAATTGATAACAAGTCTTGTCCCAAAATTTTTTTAGTTCTCTAATATTTTCCACATTTGGAAAATATCTTGGGTAATAAATATTAGCCAGTGATGATCACAATGGTAGAAATTTGAAAATAGCAATCAAAATAATACTTGTGATGAAAGCGATAGGAAGTGGATCTTTGATTGCAGAAGTATAGACAACTCCCAATGAGCAAACTCTCCGTAGAGAAAGGTTGGTACCTTCTCTTGCTCTTACAGTCTTATAGAGTTGCCTAGAGCAGAGGCGTCAAACTCAAAATAATTTCACTACATACTGACCTAGAAAACATCAATTTGATATTATCTGTTATATTGTATTTTGTTTATTTTGTTTAACATTTCCCAATTATACACACTAAGGAGCATTATTTGATACCTCATAGCCCAGAGAACTAATATTGTAAATTAATTGTCATGATAATAACTTTCAGAATTCCTATATAAAACTTATTTGTATATATTTATTCTGTCTTCCCTGAGATTATAAACTCCTTGAGGAAGAGATGCCTTTTTCCACTTTTTGTATCCCCAGATTAACACAGTCTCTAAAACAGTTAGCCTTTTCCAAATGTTTATTGATTAATTGATTTGCAAAACATGTTAAACATTTATTTCATTTGAACTTCCTGTAACTCAAAGGCTAATGCTATTATCCCCCCTTTTTTACATATGAGGAAACTGAGGATGAGAAAAGTTAAGTGACACATACAGGGTAACACAGTTGGGAGGAGAAGAGTCAGAATGACTTCTCAGGGCCTTTATAGCACTAAAACTATGGTCCTCTATTCCTACACGAGGCTGAGGTGGTGCAGTAGATAGATTGCTGGACAAAGAATCAGGAAGATCTGAGTTCAAATTTGGCTTAAGACAGCTGCTAGCTGTGTGACAGTGAGCAAGTCACTTAGACCTCTGTCTCAAATTTCTCATCTATTAAATAGGGATAATAATAGCCCCTACCTTCCAAAGTTGAGAAGATAACATGAGATACTATTTGGTAAGCGGTCTGCAAACCTTAAGGGGCTATGTGAATATCCTGGCTATTACTATGTAAACCTAGTTATTCCTAACTCCCAGTCTAGTGATCTATTCACTATATCACGCTGTCTTATGGTACAAAATGGTGAACTTCACAAGATGCCCTTAAGTATAACATCAAAAAATCCACTTAAAAATACTGATTTAGGTGCTTGGAAGATAATGGCAATAACCATAATTTATCCTTAACATTACACTTATGGTTGTGTAGTGCTTTAGTTTACCAAATGTCTTCACACATTATGCCATTTTACTATCAACCAATACACAAGATTTTAAGTTCCTGCTCACTAGTCACTGTGGGGATACAAAATCCAAAACGAAGCAATCCCTGCTGTCAAGAACCTCATGTTTATTGGAAGAGACAAGATGTATATATAGAATAAATACAATGTAATTTGGTGGGGAGGAAGGCATTAGTAGTTACAGGGCTCAGGAAAAGGATTATATATATATATATATACATATATATATATATATATATGTCGTAGATAGAGCTTTAAAGGAAACAAGGTGTTTTAAGAGACTGAGGTTAGGTGGGAAGATTGTTGGTGCAAAGACCTGGAGACTGGAGAAGGAGAGTCATTGTCCAAGTGGGAAAAGATGAAGGCCTGAACTTGTGTGTTTTGCACAGTTCATCAAAGCTAGAGAATGTTTTAATTTCATTTGTCCTTGGGTAGCACCAGATAAAAGGAAAATTATGACTGGAAAACAACTGTGATATACTCAACCATGTTAAATATTTATAGGTGGTAAATCTTGTTAAGGGAACAATCCATCACCTATTTAATTTTGGAAGCAGACCACAAGAGATTACTTTTTCCAGAGTGAAAAGTAATTTTTTTGATGGACAGGAAGCCTAATGGGAGTTGAATTTAGGAGATTTTGCAGCGTTGTTTGGAGGAGATGATGATGAGGCCAAAGTGGGCCATGTACTTGAACTCATCAACCATCTCAAGTGAGGATTTATCCACAGGGGTATTCTGAAAGCTTGTCCAGGGCTGTTGATCTGTGCTCACTCTGAAACAGTTACTGAGTCTTATAAGGGCATAAAATACATAGAACAGCAGTCTGTCCCCATTAAAAAGGCTCTCTCAGAAAGGAATGATTGGTGGGCTAGAAAGGTTATTGGGATGGAGGCATCTATTTCCGTCCTCTATTTAGTCCTATGATAGTCATAATTATTAATTTTTCTTAATGACTTTCTGCCCATCATTTCATATCAAGTGTTTTAAGCAGTAGGAGATGGACTCACTTAGAAGTCAGAATCACTTTTAAATGGAAGAATGTTAGCCATGGGCTTGCAAAGGGAATAAATCACTCTAAAGTACAATGGGGGAAGATGTGTAGCCATGTCTTCTGGCAAAATAACTGCATAGTCATTAATATTATGGAATTGGGCCATGGTAGGTCATGTCTCCTGCCCAAATGAAGGAATGAGTCTGGGTAAAAACTAAAGGGATGGGGACAAAGGTAGCGAGGTGATATCCATGGTGAGACAACTAGGTGGTCAGTGACTAGAGTGCTAGGCCTGGAGTCAGGAAGATCTGAGTTCAAATTCCACCTTATACACTTGTTAGCTGTGTGACCCTGGGGAAAATCACTTAACCTCCATCTCCTCACTTGTAAAGTCACGATAATAATAGTGCCTACCTCACAGAGTAGTCGACTATGAACATCAAATGAGATACTTGTAAAGTACTTGGCATAGCAGTCTGGCATACAGATAAATGCTTGTCCAATCCTTTCTTCCATATACATATATTTCATTGGTATACCTTTTTTTCACATCACCTTTATTTCCAAATATATGTCTCCCCACATCTATTCAGAGAGCCGTCCTGTGTGACAAAGAAAAAAAAATGAGAGCAAAAAGTTTAGTAATCTGCTGGGTCTGATGGCACACAAAGTATTCCACACCTTTAGGTTCCCCCTCTTGCAAAGAAGAAAGGGAGATGCATTTTCTATTCTCTTCTTCAGATGCATGGTTGATCCTTCTTAATATTCATTTTTCGTGTTCAGTTTTATGTTGTTTCTGCTTTTCTTCTTTTCATTTCCATTGTGGATATCATTGTTATTCTGTTTAATTCACTTAGCATACATTTATCTAAGTCCTGCCAGGCTTCTCCCATATTCATTGCTTCTTATAGACCAGTGGTATGCCTTTAATCCACCAATGAATTAGTCAATCACCACATACTTATTAAGGGTTTGCTGTGTTCCAGGAGCTATTCTAAGTTCTAGGGATGCAAAAATATACTGAAGTAGTTACTAGATCTATGGAGCTTACATTTTAACAGAGAGACAACTTGCTTATACAGAAAACATACGAAATAAATAAAAGATAGTCTTAGAAGAAAATGTACTAGTATCTGGGGATTAGGAAAAGCTTCATGTAGAAGGTAGTGGTTGAACTGAATACTAAAGGAAACCAGGGATTTGAAAATGTAGAGGTGAGAAAGGAGTACATTCTAGGCATAAAGGTCAAGCAATGAAAGTCACAGATAAGTATCCTGTGTGTGTTGTGGAATAGCAAGGAGGCTTGTATACTTGGATTGTCTAGTACTTAGAGAGGAGTGAAGACTGTAAGAAGACTGAAAAGAACAGAAAGATCCAGGTTGTGAAGATTCAGATGTCATAGTACTTTATATGTGTTCTTAGTGGTAATAGGGAGTCAGTGAAGTTTACTGAGGGAGGTGATGCCATAATAACTGTGCTTTAGAAAACACTTTCATGGTTATGTGGAGGATTAATTGGAGTGGGGAAAGACATGAGACAAGAAGACCCAAATAGGAGGATATGGAATTAGTCCAAGTGAGAAATGATGAGGGTCTGACTTGGGGCAGGGACCCATATGAATGAAGAAAGAGGTATTAGAGAGATAGAAATGGGAAGATTTAACAACTGAATGAATGAAAGTGAGGATGTAAAGACGAGACTGAGGTATCAGGCCTGGATGACTATAAAGATGGTTGGTGAGAATCTCTAAAGTAGGAGGGAAATTTTTAAGAGGATAGTATAATAGCTTCTGTTTTGGACAAACTGAACTTGAGATGCCCAGTTCAAAATGTCCAATAGACAGTTCATGATGAGAGATAGGATCAGAGAATATAGATTAGGATTGAATTTACGATCTAAGGGTCATCTGCATAGAGATAGTAATTGAACCCATGGGAACCAATGAGGTCACCAAGTAAGAGAGTGTAGTGAGAAAAAAGAGGAGGGCCCAAGACAGAACCATTGCATTCATATACCACAATTTATTTAACTACTCCCCAGGGGATGGGCATCTCCTTTGTCTCCACTTCTTTGCTAATATAAAAAAGTTCTGCCACAAATATTTTGGTGTATATGGAACCTTTCTTCATTTGAGATGCCCATATATTGTGGAATAACTATTGGATACTTAGGGAATGTCTCTGCAGCCCAAAATAAAGTTAAGATTCAGAATTTCTTCGGTTAATTTCATCAGGGTAGAGGGCCAAATTCATTCCAAAGAAACCTACTTTGAGCCTTAAATTATATTGATCAAGTGATCCATGTAACAGCTAATTGTTAGTATGTTGGGGTTTCTCAAGGTCCTCTTGCACTACCCCAAATATCTAGCAACTACATGCTTCCCAGTCACCTGCTTCTATCATTCCTGATGAGCTAAGTGCAAACCACTCCTTCTCATGACTCATGTTCTCATCTAGACAAGTTCTATCCATCTTCATGAAGGAAAGGGAAGGAAAGACAGGCACTTCGAAACAGTGACTTTCTCCCACATTTCAAGCCTTTGGCCTGGGATGGTAATGATTTATTTCCTCTGTGAAGGCAAATTATTGCTTGGAATATTGTAGCGAGATGTTCAAGAGGAATATTTGCAGGACCACATGAATCAGGGATATCTGTGCTGTAAGTACTGGAAATCCCTCATTAATAGAGTCATGGAATTTAGAGATCATTCTATTATAGTACATAACTATGCTCTTTTCTTTCCTTTCTGAATATTCCTTTTATGTTTCTTCTGGTTCACTATTTTTTTTCCTTAAAAATAATATACACATTCATTCCTTAAATGTGAGTGTTCTTCAGGTTTCTATGCTTTGCTCTCTTCTCATCTCTGTCTACACACCCCTCCTTCACTGAGCTCATCACTTACAACAGCTTTAACAATTACCTTTCTGTCTCCAAATCTTTATATCTAACTCTGACCTTTTGCTTGGCGACTGGTCCTTTACGGATTTCTAAATGCCCACACTACCTTATCATCTGGATGACCTTTGAGCATCTCAAACTCAACATATCCAAACAGATTTACCATCTTCCCTCTCAAGTGCTCGTCTTCCCCTGACTTCCTTATTTCTTGTATTCACTCAGGCTTGACACCTTGGAATTATCTTTGCTTCTTTTCTTTCTCAGTTATCCCTTGCATGAAAGCAATGAAAGCAATCACCAAATTCTGACAATTTTTCCTTCACAGGGCCTTTCCCATCTGTCTTTTCAAATGTCTTTACTACTCAGTAGACTCCTTGGGCTCCCTTTAGGACCAAATATAAATTCCTTTGTTTATCTTTTAACACCCTTTGCAACTTGACCACAACTAATTTCTCTGTTATCATTGCACATCATTCTTCCTTCCTCCCTATGTGATTCTGCCGAACTGGCTTGTCTCTAGGTTCTTCTCACAGATCCCTCCATGGTGGAAATGCTTTCCCTCCTCACTTTCACCTTTGCCTCATAGAATCCCTCTCTTCCTCCAAGATGAAGCCCAGGAACCACTTTCTACATGAAACTTTCCTGATACCCTCATATGCTGGTGCCCTCTCATACAAACTTGGGAGTTAACTATTTTGTATTTATTTGTCCTTTTTTATATTTGCTCTGTATATACTAATATGTGTATCCATATTGTCTCCACTGTTAGAAAGCAAGCTCTTTGCATATAGGGATTGTTTCATTTAGTGTATTTATATCCTAAGAATCTAGCATGTAGTAGATGCATAATAAATACCTCTTCATTGATTGATTTATCCCTTCCTTTTCATTCCTATTACAATTACTGACCTTCTTGCCAAACATCTATTCTCCTGCCTCTTTGTTTTTCTCCACTCCTCTGCACTGGACATCACTCTGACAATAATGAATCCTCCTACATCACCATCTATCTAGTCCCAATTTACCTTTCCAGAATTACTTTTCACTACAACACCCCCATATATTACATATTCCTGTGAAACTGGAATTTGACATATTATGTATACAAATTTACTATATTCTTTTTACCCCGTCATTTTCTCTACTAACTCCATCACATTCAAATCATATGAATCCTTCAGGGTTCATCTCAAAAGTCACCTCCCTTGTAGAGTATTTTTTGATGTCAGCAAGAAATGATCGTTACCTTTTCTTGTTTCTTATACTTCTTTGATCTCTCTTTCTTCTCTTCTTCTTCTTCTTCTTCTTCTTCTTCTTCTTCTTCTTCTCCTTCTCCTTCTCCTTCTCCTTCTCCTTCTCCTTCTCCTTCTTCTTCTTCTTCTTCTTCTTCTTCTTCTTCTTCTTCTTCTTCT
>NW_027185804.1:13201192-13268692 GCF_028583685.1 Petaurus breviceps papuanus
TTCTTCTTCTTCTTCTTCTTCTTCTTCTTCTTCTTCTTCTTCTTCTTTCTTCTTCTCCCCACCCCATTGCGTGAACCTTTTTCACTTGAGGGTAAGGACTGTGTCCAATTAATTTCCTTCCCCCCAATACCTAGCACAAAGTAAACATTTAATAACTATTTGCTTAATAAATATTAAATGAGATCTAAATTTCTGTTTTGGCTGAGTAGGTAGGGGCAGAAAAAGTACAAATTATTTTCAGATAGACATTATCTAAAGGATAACATTTTTTATCATAAGAAATCCTAATTACTTGGTTAGAATGTTAATTTGGATAATAATTAATGAAAATAAGGGTAGAAGATTAAGGTCCAGACTCACTGGAAGATTTTGAAGACACAATGACCAGTCGTGTTAAAAAAAAGATGAGAAAAAGAATTAAAATTTTGCAAAGATCTAAAGATGATATGGTAAATTTATAAAATGAGAAAAACTCCTCAGAGCAAGAATTGAAAGGAAATATTCTTATATATGAACTGTGGGGAGTTGTGGGATTTTTGTTTTTCTGTTTGTTTTTGCTTTTTGATGGTCTATTGAGGGGAAAGAGAAAAACCATTTCACTGGTAGTCAGTAGAATGGAGATCTAGTCCAGGTTCTACCATATGGATCACTGGAGTCTGGGCAAATTACTTTGCCTCTGTAGGCTTAAATTTTCACATTTGTAAAACGAGGAGATCAGACCACAGGGGTGCCTTCAAACTAAAATTCCATATGGGCTTTAAGCTTGTAGCACTTACCTATTGATATTTATTTCAATTATTTCAGAAAACCATGATTTCCTTGAAATTCATGTGCCATTTATCACTATCAAGAATTGTCTTCATTAGTTGCAATGGCCAAAACAATTATCTCCTGGTGGACTGACTTCTGCTTATGAGCCTTTCCAAACTTAGTTTGGATTACATGGTTACATGGTCCTCTGAGGACAGCTGCCACCTGGCATATATAGTGAAAGAACATTTACTTGCCAGAGCCTTTTTCCACGGGAATTTCTACTTGGAGAACCCAATCTATGCCAAGTTAGAAGGATGTCTGCATGATTAAAATCAAAATTTATTTTTTCTTCACATTGATCATCTATTATTTTTCCCTTGGCACAGTGGATCTGGAGTCAGGAAGACTTGATTTCAAATCTGATCTCAGATACTTAGTAGCTATATGACTCTTGGCAAGTCATCTAACCTCTCTATGCCTCAGTTTCCTCACTTGTAAAATAACCCTTTGCAGGGTTGTTGTGAGGGTCAAATGAGACAATAATTGTAAAGCACTTAGTACAGTGCCTGGAACATAGTGAGTTGAATATAAATAGTATAATATAGCCTAGCCTAGCCTAGCATATAGCATAGCATAGAATAGCATAATAGTATAGTATATTAAATGCTATATGTTACTTATTATTTTTTCTTATTGCTTTAAAATATCAATAGCGCCACCTGTAGGTCTGAAGTACTTTGTCTAAGCTAAGCATTCAGTAAGGTCCCTAGACTTTCAACACAGACCTTCTTTGGGGTCAAAATGTACTAAGGCATAAGCCAAGGAAAGCACATTTATGTGTCTTTGAAAACATTCTAAGGTGTGTCCCCCTACATTTGCAAATTGAACCCCCTCTTCCTTACTGTCCAACAGGCATTTTACACTTTCCCTAGAAGATACATGGCTAGATTTCACCACAGAAAACATAATTTTCCTGATGTTGAAAATATATGCACTTATATAAAATCATATTAATGTCTTCCCACTAGCATAATCATCTAGTCAGTTGGCTAGAATAAATGGAATAGGGGCAACCAGGTAGCACAGCGAGTAAGAGCAGCATAGGCCCCAGAGTTGGGATGACCTGGGATCGATTCCGGGCTCTGATACTTAGCACCACACCCAGAAATAACTGGCTGTGTAACCTTGAGCAAGTTACTTAACGCCAACTGCTTAAAAAAAATCAATGGAATATAGACTCCACTGTCTTCTCTTAGCTAAACATTTTTAGTTCCTTCAATAGATTTTATATGGTATTTTTCCTAGTTCCTTCCCTACTTCTTGATCATTTGAATGTCACTCAAAGTGAGAACCTGAAAAGAACTAAAGGGCCAGGGTCTCTCATTGCATCCAGGGCCATCTCCAGTTGCGCTGATGAATATCTGGCCACTGGACCCAGATGGCTCTGGAGGAGAAAGTGAGGCTGGTGACCGTGCACCACCCTCCCTCACTCAGATCAAAGTCAACTGCCTGATGTCATGGTCTTCTTCAAAAACGAAGCACAAAACACAATGATCATTCTTGTGTAGACATGAAATAGTTTGTCAATAATCTTATTAGATATTGTATCCAGAACAGAGTACAATATTCTAGATCTCAGCTGGCCAAACTAAATGTTATTGGGACTATAACCTCTCTCTTTTGGGATATTGTGCCTCTCTTAATGAAGTCTCAAATAATAATTGCCCTTTTGGCTGCAAATAAAACTATTGATTCATATTGAGCTTGTAGTTCACTAAGACCTTCCTTTTTCACATTTTTTGTAGTCATACATCTTCTATATTGTACTTGTATACTTGATATAAAGCTATAAATATACAGGTAGACACAAATATACACATATATCCCCACTAAATTTCTTCTTATTATATTTTACACCTTTTCAAGTCATCCAACATATGTTGAGATAGTTCTCTCAGTTTCATGCCATTAGTAAATTTAATGTGTGACATCTATGATTTAATCTATAGTTTATTATTTCCCAAGATCCATGATTTCATTAATGTGGGTATCTTCTCCATTGGAGAAAATTGCAACTTAACCACACATTTTCATCCCATATAATTTTTATCCATCTTTTCCATTGCTTCTTCATTAATAACCTTTCCTAAATGCTGAAGGCCTTCTTTTAGGTCTTCTCCAATTTCCCAGAAATCAGTGTAATTCTCTAGCTATTTCTTTGTTATTCCTCAATAGGACTGACCCCACTTCCCTTTTTAGTGATACATTTTCTCACAATAATGCCCTTTACATCAATTCTTGGTTGTAGATAGCTCATCAATAGAAATATGCTACAACCTATTTGTAACTTCTGTGAACCTCTTTTGTGCCCTTAGAGTCATCTAAAAACTTTGATTTGTTGAAGACTGTGTTCTTCTAAGATTCACAATAAAATTCAAGAATAATGAGTATAGGAAAATACTTATTTTTATTTCAGGTAGAATTAAAAGCATATGCAATTTCCTAAAGACAATCCAGAATACTCTATTATTCAATTCTAGATGGACCTACCTGTCCATCCACAATACCTTTATCAAATATATGGACTGATGAACTAATTCAACGGATTTGCTTTCCAGCCTATAGTCTGAAAAATAATTATTTTTCATTCTTTTAATTTTTCATGTATGGTTTGTTAGGCCATTGTATTTTAAATAACCATGACTCATATAGAAAGTGCTGTAATGTTCTGGGACTCAATGAATTAGCACAATATAATCTACAAACAAGAGTAGCTGAAATATTTCATCATCTTCAGGTAGTCTCCTTTCCATTTGGTCCAGAAAACAGTATTCTCTATGACAGTGCTGAGTACCTTACCTCTGGTGACATTCCATCTTCCTCTGTCATGCTTTGCCTGATGTCAATAACAATGGTGTCATCCAAAAGAGCAAATTTTGCTGTTGCATTCATCAAGGAATCTTGTGTCATCTTATATTTAGTAAGTTTGTTGGAAAATAGCCTCTAAATTTGCATTTTGCTCTACTGAGTAAAATGTGTTTTTTTTGTTATCAACCAACAATAAACATAGGATTTTGTATTTTTTGTGTCTTTCATCCAGCTGTATAACCATAAAGATGTGGTCTACAATAGAAAACCATTTACAAAAGGCTGGCCATTCTCTTTTCATATTTTCGTCAAAGATAACCTTGATATGCCTATAGATCATTCTCATAAAGACATTATAAAGACATTTTATTAAGACATAAAGACATACATAAGTAGGCATGAGTTGATAGTTTTTATGTCCTCAATCACCTTTTTGGTGGTGATTAAGTGTTCTCTGGTGATTAATATCATTTTGTAATTTTCCATTGTTTTTGTGACCTTCTATTCCTTTAAATATCCTTCAATACTTTCGAGATTGTTTCATCTCTAGCACAGATTTCTTTAGTTTGTACTTGAGCTGGTTCACTTTCTTCTTCCCATTTTCTTTTTATGTAATTTATACACAGAGACTGGGAGTTTAGAGTTTGATTGTCAACAATAATGTAAAAAGATCACTATTGAAACATTAACAACCTCTTTATCTTTTTGCATCTATATGTTGTTCATATGGCAGCTACAGTTATGAATGCTTTTGGGGCAATATGGCTTATTTGGTTCTCACATCAATATTTATGAAGACTGGTTTTCAATCTTTTATGAGGAGATGTTGATCATAATTTTTTGCCACCCTCCTCTATAAGGTTTTATAAATAATTTAATATTATAATCTGGTATTCCTTTTGCATAAATGTCTCTCAACTTAGAAAAAGAATCATATGTTTTCTGGGTACTTTTGGCTTTTTTGTTGTTGGATAGCTTTACATTTGTTAAACATTTTAGAGAAAATAATGAAAAAGTCAGTACCTTTGCCTTTTTCCCATTTCCCATTTTTGCCAGTGATGATGAATTGTTTGAAAAGGCTGAGATGAAGTTGTGGAAAGTATTGATAGTATCTTCTTGTCTTAACCCTTTTTCTAATTTGATATTGATTTTGACTTTAGTTCTAACTAGTTAATAGTCTCAATAAACAAAATTTTGAAACTCCACATCCATAAGCAGTCATTTTCTGCCTCTTAAGATATGCTCATTTTATTTTCATGTGTGATGTTGAGTGCTCTTCATACCCAACATTTTATGATGTTATTCTGGAAGAAAGTATTGATGATATTCATACACACATTCGCAAACATGTAGCTTTTGAGTAGTCTACAAGTTTATTTTTTTATTTTTTGTTTCTATAATAAGATTTACCAGTCTAATAAATCATAAGCTGATCTAGTTAAAATAAGAAATAACCTGTTTGTGGTGATTACCACTTCCTTTGTAAATACTCACAAGCTTTCCCTTTAATAATAAATATCAAGAAAACAAGTCAAAAACCAAGTCAAGTTCATTCATAGTTTTAAGAACCCTCCTCTTCCCTTTATTGAAGAGGGACCAATGTCAATGTCAAGTCCTTTGCCTCTTCTCCCATTCATCTTGATTCTTCAAAGTTTCCTCATATTGTCTAACCACCCACACCTGTCAGCTCATTTCATACTCTGGAATTTAGTTTCTTTCCACTTGGTACTTAAATTTACTGGAGGACATCTATCTAGGTTCTCTGAGCATCTTTTGATGTACATTGGGTTTCAACACCCTGCTAATCATTTTTGTTCTCTTCTCCCCATTCTGAGATCATTCTCCTTGGCAAAGAAACAGAAGAAAAATAAGAACTCAGGAGTTCTGCCTTCTCTTGTTATTCATTATTGCTACCCATCCATGTCAAGCAAGATTCATTCCTTTTCTTAGTTTTCTACATGACCTAACTGTAGGCTAATATTAGGTCCAACTAAATTGGATATGAATTATACTTCTCAAGGGAAAACTTGGAACTTGTAATGAATATTTAAAAAATCATTAGCCATGTAAAATTTCTATAATGCCTTGACTTACTTGACTTTATCATTAAAAAAGTCTATTATACAAGTGCATTTCACAGCGAATCTGTGGCAAGATAGTAATAACAAATACCCAGAAAGGCCTGGCCACTTAGGGTTGAGATTCAGAGAGAGAGGGGAATATTTGCTAGCTACTTTGTACCTTCTCCTTCCGCTACTCATCCTTAAATCTTCCTAGGAAAGAAACCAAAACATAAATCTAGATAAATATGGTTCACTCCTCAGTCCTCCCTCCCAGGGAAATTCCCAAATTGCTCTCTGATTAAACCTTTTGTTCCAAAAGGAGATTCTGCCTACCCCCAACCTCCATGATCCCATAGCCCCAAAAGAAAAAAGAATCCTTTCATTGTTCTGTACAATCCACTACTTGCAGACACAAAGAAATTCAAAGTTGAATTTTTGTCTCTAGGGCACAGGATACATTATTTGTTTTTATATAACCATGAGTTAAATTCAGCTTTTAATCTGTTTGATTAAAAAAAAGGTTGCATGTTATCTCATATTGCTTAGAGAAAGATTATGGGAATTTACATTTATTTTCAACATTAAACACAACCAGAATTTGGCAGGAGATAGATTAATTAGGCAAAACATCTCCTACTCTTAATTATTAAGTCCATAGAATATAAGATATCAGTGATGAAGGAGACCTTAGAAATGATCTAGTCCGTGTTTCTTGTTGGACAGATGGACAAACTGGAACCTGAAGAGGTTGTGACTAGTTTAAGGTCACTGACCAAGTCAGAACTAGGTTTCAGTCTTCTGACTCACAGTTTCGAAATCTGAGTGTAAGTATAGATTGAATCTAGGGCAAGCATATTTATACAGAGAAAGAATAATGTGGTCATGTAGAGAGAAGATTTACTTCAGTGGAGAGAGGCTACAAAAATAGATTGCATTAAGGAGTTGAAAGAGAGACAGAGAGATACAAAGACCCCAACAAAGAGGCAGAGAGACAGAGAAACAGAAGGAAACACACACACACACACAGCGAGAGAGAGAAAGAGAGAGAGAGAGAGAGAGAGAGAGAGAGAGAGAGAGAGAGAGAGAGAGAGAGAGAGAAGATTGTAGGTCTTTTTCCTTGTCCAGCAATTCCTAGGACTAACCCTTAAGCTTAGGGAGCTAGTCAATGATGTTTAATCCTATACTCATTAGATAGCTACTTGTTAATGTGCCCATCTATACAAATTAGGGCTGTTATCACATGATCCATAATGATTAAGAACTGAATGGAAGGCCCAAGATGGGTCTGATCAAACTTGTACCAAACATACAGCCTGCAATCAGAGATCTTTCACCCCTGAAAATATTGACCAGATTGGTTTACTCAGATTATTAAAGGAATGATTTCTCTGATAGAGTTTGAGCATCACTATAACATGCTTTAAAAAGGACAAGGGCTATTTTTTTCCTCTTGTAGGTGGATTAAGGCTTTAATTACACTATTCAGTTAATATCTTCCAAAATTATGTGCTAAACTATATTTACATACATAGTTAAAAATACAGAATAGTAATGATGGTATAACAGGAACCTTATTTTTATTTAAATAATAATACTATAAAATTTGTTCTTTGCAGTACCAAAAGTCTTTAGCTTCATAATTTTATCTGATTCTCTCCACAATCCAGTGAGGAAGACAGGGCAGGTAAATATCTATGTTTTAAAAAAGCAGGACATGAAGTTCTAAGGTTTTGCTTAAGGTCACAGGGCTAGAATGTGGTCAGCAGATTAGGGATTCTTTGTTTTTTTTTTTTTTTTGCTTTTTTGGAGGGCAATTGGGGTTACGTGACTTGCCCAAAGTTACACAGCTAGTAAGTATGTTATGTGTCTGAGGCCATATTTGACCTCAGGTCCTCCTGACTTCAGGGCTGGTGCTCTATTCACTGCACCACCTAACCGCCCCCAGATTGGGGATTCTAATGGAGGTCTTTTGGCTTTTCTTGATGCATTTTTAAAAGAGATTCTATGTAGCGTTTCTCTGACCTCAAATGTATTTATATATAGCACCCTTTATATACATGTAGCGTTGAAGTCTGCCTGAAAACATTATTATATCTGCATATATATTTGCAAACATATTTGCACATATAAATATCCTATTACATATGCATATATTTACAAACATACATATGGCTATTCATTGGTCCAATGAGACTTATCAAATGTTAATGTACTCATTTTCATTAATGTATGTGAATAATAAAATGTGTTTAAAGAAATAAGGTTTTTTCCTCTATTTGAAGTTGCTAATCATTTACATTTAGGAGGAGGAATTCCAAGTGGACAAGTCTCATGTTCCATTGGTTTCTTTGAGATTTCAGGAGAAGCTGAGGAAGGCGTCTGCTATGTTGAGAGGTCCTACTGTGACAAATTTAGGGAAGGATAAGGATAGGAGTCGCACAGGATGGACAGACATGGAGGGGTTGAATCTGTTTTGTATATTATATTGGACATATATTGTATATATGTGTATTGTATATGTAGAATAGCAAAGTTAATGGGATCAAGCACCACTGGAATATTTGAGGACTGAATAATCATTCAATGAAGTACAGAACATTTTCAATATTTAAAATCTGCATTAAAGATAATTTCCAACAGGTGTTTAATTTACTTAAAAAGTGAATATATAATGTTTTCTCTTCTGCTCTCCTTTCTCTTTTACAGGGTTTTTGGAGCTGCCATACTCCTCACCTCCACCCTCAATATGTTAATCCCGTCTGCAGCTAGAGTGCACTATGGCTGTGTTATATTTGTTAGGATCTTACAAGGGCTTGTTGAGGTATGGAATGGTGGGACAATAAATAGAACAAACAGATTAACTTTTCTGACTGAAGATGAAGACCTGATATAGACTAAGTCTAGACAATGACAAATCTACTAATTGACAAAAAAATCTAAGACTGATATAGACTAAGTCTAGACAATGACAAATCTACTGATTGAAATGCAACAATATCCTTATTTTGTGCTGAGTACCATAGTCCCCAGGGGAGAAATGAAGATTAAGTGAGTCAGGATGCCTCTCCTTAAGGAGCTCAGAATCTAACAGGATGGTATGGTATGTGCAGAAGAATGTTGGCCTTGCAGTTATGAATCACTGAAATTCATTGAAAAACTATGAGGAAGGCACCTCAATTGCATTTTGTCCAATCCACACCAGAAAAGAATGCCCCTACAACCTCCCTGACAAGTAACCATCCAACCTCTTCTTAAAGACAATGAAGGGGAATTTATTACCTTAAAAGCCAGTCTTTTCCACTTTCGGATGTATCTAATTGTTAAAAGGACTTTTTCTTTTTTACATCAAGTCTAAATATTTTTCTTTGCAATTGCTACTCTTTGCTCCAAATTCTGTTCTTGAGGGATGGGAAAATATTAATTCACATCATACCTCTGATGCTTACCAACTATGTGACTATAAGCAAGCCTTGGTTGTCCTTGTACCTAAGAGTTCTCTGTATCTCACATATCTCACAGCATAGTGGTGAGGTTCGTTACATACATACATACCTATGTGTAAACACACACATTTCCTTCCTTCCTTCCTTCCTTCCTTCCTTCCTTCTTTCCTTCCTTCCTTCCTTCCTTCCTTCCTTCCTATCTATCTATCTATCTATCTATCTATCTATCTATCTATCTATCTATCTATCTATCTCTATCATACTTTCTAAACTCCCTTAAAAGGGTTATGTCAATATGTCAGTTATTATTTTATGTGAGAAGTATGTTAAAACCATATAAATAATAATAATTAGCTTTACTTAGAGTTTCATTATAGGGGGCAATGTGATATAATGGATAGGACCAAACTTGAAGCTACGAAGACCTGGGTTCAGGGTCCGTCTCTGACACATATTGACTGTGCTACTCCAAGCAGGTCACTTAACCCCTTGGTGTTTTCATCAACTTTCTAAAACTGTAAGTTACAGAATAATTGTCAACTTCAATTAGCAGAAGGAGTTTTATTCCCCCAGGAGTATTCACCAATGAAATCACACATCTAGTTTCAGTTTTATTACAGGTATTATTTGTTCCTCTTTTACAGATGAGGAAAGTGAGACCCAGGGAGATTAAATTACATGCATTGTCATACAGCTAAGTGAGAAGTGAGATTTGAACTCCTGTTTTCCTGATGTCAGATAGAACATCCTTTCTTCTACATCATGCTACCTCTCTAGTCTAGGGAAAGTTCATTACTGATGGTATATAAGGGAAGGGATAAGGAAGGAGAGAGTAATAAGGATCTCATACTGGGGTGATGGCAGTAGGTAGAGAAAAGAGGGATCAGATGGAATTGACAAGACTTGGTAACTGATTGGCTTTCCCAGCTGAAAAAGATGGGAAAGGTGAAGGAAAACCTTAAGAATAAGAAGACACGGGGAGGCCAGGTAGCACAGCGAGTAAGAGTCGGGATGACCTGGGATCAAATCTGGGCTCAGAAACTTAGCACCCACCCATAAACACCTGGCTGTGTAACCTTGAGCAAGTTATTTAACCCCAATTGCTTAGGGGCAGCCAGGTGACTCAGTGAGTAAGAGCACTGGCCCCAGAGTTGGGATGACCTGGTATCAAATCAGGGCTCTGATACTTAGCACCACTCCCAGAAATAGCTGGCCATGTAACCTTGATCAAGTTACTTAGCCCCAATTGCTTTATAAAAAAAAAGAATAAGAAGACAGGCGAGTTTACAGTTGCTCTGTCTTCATGACACCAAATCACTACGTTAGTGACAGTTTTCAAAGAGTTGGCTGCTTTAAAAAATGATTAGTTGTCTTGACTTTGTGCAGACACAACTTCTTTGTTGAAAAGGGACAATAAAATATTTTGAGTCACAAAATTGCTAGGAAAAACTATGAGTCCATGATACATTTCTCTTAGAAAGTTTTAGATTTTTTTGCTTGTAGTATTTCTGATTTTAGGCTGTCAATTCAAGCTGGTGTTCCATTAAACAGATTCCTGCTGTCAAGAAATGGAAAGGCCAAGTTAACTTTTAAGGTCTAAAACTTAAACAGTAATTCTGAGTTTAGCCAATGTTATTTTTATTTGATATTAATTTATGTGAGAGAGGAATGTTTTAAGTCATTGAAAAAGGCTTTAGCTAGCAGATAAGGTTACAAATCATGGAAGGAGCTAAATGTTTTGCTAAGGCCATTAAGCTTCAGAAATAATCAACAAAACTCTATAATTACTTTGCTCCATAAATATAAGCTTCAAAAATCAGAGATCAGCAATGAATCTTGGCTATCTCTTTCATTTTAGAGACAATAAGTTGAATAAAGAAATTGACATATCCCAAAAATTATCTTGCAAAATTCTGCAGAGAAATGCCTGAAGGGGCAGAGGAACTGTGGGTCTGGATAAAAGTCGTAGTTCCTTTTTCTAAACTGGAGTTAAATAAAATTGGAAGTGATGCAAAAACCTTGGAGAGGGAGGGTGGATGTAATTTTTGCCTTAAAATAGCACTTCTCCCTCTGGAGACCCAAAGTGTCTAAGAGGTCAGAGAAGACAAAGCGAAAGTGACAGTTAATTGAATTTTGGAGTAACTTGGGACTAGTCTATAGGTAAGACACAAGAAAGGCAAATGGTTTTGCTTTTGAGTTTCTCAGTATTCTGTGACTTCTCCCCCCCACTTTCCCCCACAGGGAGTCACCTATCCTGCCTGCCACGGGATATGGAGTAAATGGGCCCCTCCTTTAGAAAGGAGCAGATTAGCAACCACTTCCTTTTGTGGTAAGTAACTTACTCTCCTTTTCTGCAGAATATGATCTCAAGTCAACAATATCTATTCATTTCCTGTCTTCTCTTCTGTTTGTTGTAGGTTCCTATGCAGGAGCTGTGATTGCAATGCCTTTAGCTGGGATTCTTGTGCAATATACCGGATGGTCTTCAGTGTTTTATGTCTATGGTATGTTAACCTTTTTTATTTAAGGCAGGCCTGCTCTATTAGCAGACAGGTATGAGAGGAAAAGTCATTATTAGCCACAGGTTAATGGCAATAATTCCAAGCTGAAGAGAAAATAGTAAAGCATTTTTTAAAAATGAAAGATAACACTTGATTATGGCGAATTTTCACATTTCCTTCACTAAAGTCCTCCTCTGATGCTATCTTGGAAGAGGTGACCTGGATTTTCAAAAGCTGACTCTGGGGAACAGATTTACAGTTGAAAGGATTCTTGGAGGGTATCTAGGACAATCCTCTTAATTTTACAAATGAGGACACTGAGGCCCAGAGAGGTTTTTGACCCTCTCCCTACCACTTTCTCAAATAATTAAGGAACTCAGGTTGTCTGACTCCAAATGCATGGCTCTATCCCCTGTCTGAAGCTGTCCTTTATCTTGTCTTTCTTCTTGGAATCTAAAGCCTATCAGATAGTACCAAACTGGAAATGCTGTGAGTATCATCTCAGAGATGGACTCTGGGCTTGTCAATCAAGAACCAAATGCACTTGGTTGGCCACCAAGTAATGAATTATTTTTTTTTCTTTTTTGCCACATTAAATCATGAAAATATTCTGCTAAGGCATGAAGGGTTTGCAATCTGTTGGTGAAAAGTACCCATATGGTTGCAAACAGAGATCTTTTGGAGAATTCAAATCATGTTGTATTTGCTTCTGTTGTGTCTCACCTTAATATTTTGATATAAAAAATGTTTTCCACCCATAATTCTTTTCATACTATTCATTGCTTCTTAGAAATAGCTATTAAGCTGCCAACATAGGCTTCTCTAAGCAAAGTGTTCTTTTCTGTGTGTGTGTGTGTGTGTATGTGTTTAAAAGAGAAAGAGTTATAGAGAGCTGTAAGAGCATAGATGTGTGATTTTATTGGCATAGGGTGCTCTCCATGAGGAAACTTCCCTTACCAGTGGAGATCAGTGCGTGTTCTAGGACTTAAAGTCTTAGAAAGTTGTCTAGGACATTGAGAGGTTAAATAATTGAGCCAGGGGACCCAACCAGCATGTGTCAGATGCAGATGGGACCTGAACCTAGGTCTTTCTGACTCACACCAACACTTTGTCACACTGCCCTTTGCTAGAGATAAAAAGGCTGAATTAAAAGAACTGTATATTATTTGAAATTTTTTTGTTTTTATTTCTATATTACAAAAAATCAATGAAACTTTAAAAATATATACTATTCTTTTAATTTGACCTTTCATTATCCCTAGCAAGGAGAAATAAGAGTGAATTTAAGTGATTGTAAATGGGTGAGATGAGGTGGAAGGGAGGGCTTACAAATACTCACTCCTCTACCTTTCCTTTCCCTCATCATTTGCATTCTTTTCATCTCTTTTGGGTTGTGGATACAGGACTCCCAGTCTTACAATATACTAGATAAACCTGTAGAGGTACTAGTAGTAAACTTAGGCTGTGTGAAACTAGTCTTTCTTTCTCTAGATTTGAAAGGAAAAAGAATCATCATGATCATAGATATAGATCTGGAAGGGTCTTTAGAGGTCATCTAGTATAACACTTTCATTTTACAGATAGGGAAACTGAGGCCTATGGAAATTAAGTGACTTCCCCAAGGTCAGACAAACGGTGAGTGTGTGGATCCACACTCTGATTCTGAGATGTCAACACATTATTCTTCAATCAATTGTAGACCATCTCTCCTTAGTTACAAGTCTTGTTTCTTTAAAACCAAACTATAGTCTTCCTTTCTAGGTGGCATTTTAAAAATAACCAGCTAAATTGATAAAGGAAAGAAGAAATTGCTAGAGATTAGTTTTAAACTGCCACCAATTGAACTTTGTCTCTTTCTCTCTCTCAATAAATGAAGGTAGGAATATGAAAGATGAATGAAAGGTGACAGAGAATCAGGTCCCAGAACCTCATACAATTTGTCCCATTTTATTACTGCTCTATGAAGAAAATACCAGGGGATGATGGAAATTGTGAATAGTTTATAGGATATCTATTAAGCTGTGACTTTCTGTTATTTGGGGAATAAGTAGATTCCTGATCTCATTAGATCAATGGTTCAATTGTTCATTTAGTTAGAGAGTAGAATAAATCATTTCAATTAAGATACATATTATAAGATACTTATTATAAGTATATTATTAAGATACTTATAAGATATCATTTCAGTTAAAATACTTATTATAAGTACTAGAAGCCTGCACTAGGCACTGGAGTAGACAGAATTTAGAAAAGACATAGTTCTTGCCTTCAGGGAGCTTTTAGTCTAATAGAAAAGAAAGTCAATAACTATGATATGTAGTAAGAGTATGTTAAAAAGTTTCAAAAGCAAATATATGGTGTGGTCTAATGGGAAGGGGGATCAGGAAGGCTTTAAGAGATGGGAAGGAATTTATTGGATATCGTAGAAGCAGGAGATCTTTGCAGGAGCTAAGGAAACGCATGAGAAAAGACTCATTGATTTAAAGATTTAGAACTGGAAGAGATCTTGGGACTAATTAAATCTAATCCTTTTATTCTATAGATGAGGATTCTAATTTACCTGCATAGGTCATAAGTGTCAGAGACAGGGTTAGAACTCAGGTCTTCTGACTCTAAATTTCATGGATTTGAAATCCCTTCACACCATATATTACCTCTCAAAGGCAAAGAAGTAGAAAAGTACAAGGTCTTATTAGTAAACAGACAGTAGTCCAATTGGACTGAAGTGCAGAAAATGTGGACATGTGATAAGGCTGGAAAGGTAGGGTGGCAATAGGTAGTGAAGGTCCTTCACCATAAAGTATCTAATGACATGGGCTTCTTTATATATGCCATACATATCAATTGACCTTATATTAAAGTCATGCCATATACAATGACCACTAGTAACATTTTTTTCAAAAAGATTTTTTAAAATGCTAAATGAATTTACCCAGTCAGAAAGTAGGAACTGAATATATGTAGCTATAATGGGAAATACAAATTAGAGGCTCTTCAAATTGGATATTTGAACGTACGACCCCCTTCCCTGTGAGGCAAATCGAGCAGGAAAGTAATAGTAATTTTGAGTAATTGATTGGAACAGAACAAGAATGTAAGCCAGCCAAGGTGTTAAGGAGAATTAATGGAGATGAAGAATGGGGTGAAGGGAGAAAACTGGGGACATTCACCTTGTTCCTCAGGGAAACAAGTTACCAAGAGAGTAGCATGATGGGGAAAATTGAAATGTCTAGCAAATGAAAAACTAGAATAAATCAGTCGACATTCTTTCTATTATTAATGACTATGAATACATATATTGCAGAGCAGGCATTTTTTTTTAATGATGAGATTGATAAAAAGGGAAGGTATGATAAAGGACTCAGAAGGCTCATAGTGAAGGAGTTTAAAGCCATTCATTTATAGAATGACTTGGTAATACATTAAGTAATATTATCATATACTGGAAAGAACACAAGGGTTACTTATGTAAAATATAGCATGTTGCTACATTAATTACTGTGCCTCACTTCTTTTGTGGTCCAAGAACTTAGAACAAGACAAATGCTGAATTTTGTTTTAATAAATGGTGCCAACCCTGACACAGCCTTGTTAGGTAACCTTGGGCAAGTCACTTAACCTTTCAATTCCCTCAGGCAATACTTTAAGACTATCATTTGCTGAGATCATGGATGGAGAGAGTTTCCACATGGATTTCCAGGCACATTGATGAAGTCACAAATCCAGAATCCCCTAGCCACTACCACCACCACCTCCCCCCCAAACAAATAAACAAAAAAGTCTATGAGGGTGATGTTTGTATACTTTAGATAAATAGTAATCAACAGATCCCTCCCCCCAAAAAAACCCAAACACACACAAACTCAAATGTTTTTTTTTAATCTTTCCAAAATTGAGTGAAGGGACCCACATGACAGGAATTTTAAGGATTACCTTTTTACTCTACCAGTGGGTGAGTCAAATAGAAATGATATAAGCTGTGTCTATATGATGAATTGGTTTCACTGAATTCAATTTGGATTTTTAGCTTTTTAAAAAAGATTTAATTCAGACAAGAAAAGTGTCCATTCATTTAGCCAATGCCAAGTGAGCAAGTTAATTCCATTTTTCACTTTCCAACTAATTGCCTTGGTTTGTAAAGATGGATTGTGTCTACTTGTAATGATCTCTTAAATCCGCAGGTGAAATGACACCTCACATGCCTCCAATGTCTGCCCCTCTATGTACTGACTAAACCATTTTATGAATTCTCAGAATGACTGAAGCCTACTAATACAAGCTCTACTTTTTCTTCTGGTGGAATGTGTGCGTTGGTGAGAGCAATTACAAGTGCCATTCTCACCACCACTGAAGTGTGATGCCATTTGTATACTCGTGTAAGCTAGCTAGAGCTGTAGAGTAAAATGTATTCTTGGCTAAAACAACCAGCCTTCTCGATCCATAGGTCTTTCAACATGCTAATGAAATAAACACTAATTACCAATTATATTGAATAAATGTCAGCTTCTGTATGTGTGTCCCACATTTTAAAATCTTTCTCCTTCAGTGTCCTGTCCTGTACCCTTTTCTTTTCAACAGGGAGCTTTGGAATGGTCTGGTATATGTTTTGGCTTTTGGTATCTTATGAGAGCCCTGCTAAGCACCCGACCATTACAGATGAAGAACGAAGGTACATAGAAGAAAGCATTGGAGAGAGTGCCAATCTTTTAGGGGCAATGGAAGTAAGGACTTTATTACAGTGTATATGTCTGCTCTTATTTTTTCCCCCTAAACTCTTTTCCAAGTCCATATTCAGGAAAATGAATTTTCTGAATTTCCAGTACTATTTTAAAAAGCTCAATTCCCCTTGATTCTCTGGAATCAGAACTGGCTTGCTTTCTCACTTCTCATTCACCAGTTCCTTTTACTCTATTTCCCTTTGGTTAATAGTACCCTTTCAAACTTTAGTTACATGATCATAGATAGAAAATAGTTTAAAAATATAGCAACTATATAATGTCAATAATTGGTGCATGAGGGGTGGGCAGGGTAGCCATCAATTGATAAATTGGGTATGTCTCATGCACTCTGGCTTCTTGCTAAGGGACTTTGTAAGCAAGACTTAGAGAAAGCTGAATTGGAATTCTTAATGAGTAGAGGTGAAGATCACTGGAGATGGAGAGTCAGGTAGACGGTAGACTTTTGTTCAGAGGAGCTACCCCCTCTGCAATCTTTAAGAAAAAATGATTCCATTTTCTTTTGGGAGTTTTTTCTGGAACTTTCTCACTACTGCACTCTTAAAGACCACAAAGGGCTATGCTTCTCCAGCAGGAGCCCAAACTCCCAACTCTCAGCTGACAATCTTTGAAGCATCCTCTCCCTAAGTCATCTTAGCAAATCACATATGCCATAACACAGAGTTACAGTGCATTCTAGCTCTCTGAGGTACCCCAGTCCAACAGGTCAGGGGTTTGCCTGAACACTCATCTGTGCTTCTTAAACTGTGTCATGACCCCATATGGGGTCGCGAAAAATTTGACAACAGTAAAAGGTTTCCGAAGGCATGACAACCAAATATTAATTAAAAATCAAATGCATAATGAATGCTAATTGTTTCTGTCTACACTTGCATCCTGCAACTTCACTGCAGCCTTGGTTGGGAACACAAAGCATGCTAGCTTTGCACTGTGTATGCCAGCTCTGTACTGCACTTGCCCTCAGGCCAAAGAATGAAACATGGAAAAGGGGTCAGCAATGGAAAAAAAAAATTAAGTATCCCTGTGACCTGCAACAACTATTCGACTGAATTTAATTTGACTAATTTAATTTAATTTAACTGATCACTTTCAAAGCATAGAAAATTTCCTCTTTTAAAAATTCCAAATTTAATAAATACTTTCAAATTCAAATACACAAAGAATAATGACTGCTTTTGAAGCTATAAAATCTGTTATTT
This sequence comes from Petaurus breviceps papuanus, assembly GCF_028583685.1. Classification (NCBI taxonomy): domain Eukaryota; kingdom Metazoa; phylum Chordata; class Mammalia; order Diprotodontia; family Petauridae; genus Petaurus; species Petaurus breviceps. The sequence continues at coordinate 13,218,756 of NW_027185804.1, forward strand.
GTAGTTTAAAATGTAGGGACCAATTTTAGCAAGTGACAAACTCTTTGTTTTTACAACATGGCCAGAGAATGAGCTAATTTAATGATCCAATATTACAGTTCAACTCTGATCATTGTAGACTAACTACATTTGTAGACTGCTAATGATATTACATGTTGCGCATACCTTGACAGACAGGTGATGGTTTTGAGATGCACAATGGACTATGTGTTTTTGGACATAACTAACATGGGAATTTGATTTGCTGCACATTTGTTCTAAGTGTTTTGTTTTTTTTTCTTTCTTTTTCCAGTAGGTGCAAGAAGGTGGGAAGGAAAGAGAATAAATCTTTACTAGTTAAAAATCAAATACAAAATATAGTATATAATTATTATTTATACTCATATATGCTGGAAGCATTAGAATATAGTGGTTGACATTAGTCCCTAATGCCACTCTGAACAGAATTAATTTTGTTTATATTAAAAAATGAACTCGATAATCTCTAAGCGCTTCTCCAATTCTAAAATTCTATTATTCTAATCCATTTTTGATGCATCAGAATGCATTTAAAGATCCTAGAGGATCACCCTTATGCATATCAAATAGTCTTCTGTAGTTGTGTGGATGGCTCAGTCAATGGCATATTGTATGACAAAACTGGGAGTCTTCTTTGGAGTTTCTGGACATCCCCAAGATACCACATGTCCATCAATTTTCCCTGATTCTTGTCACATGATTAGCTTACCTTCTTTTCTGATAATATATTTTTGGCAATATTCTTTAAAATACTTCATTAGAAGCCCTAAATGTATTTAAAATATTAAAGTAATGGCCACAGTGATCTTAAAAAAGGAAACTATATATATACATATTATTAATTATATATTAATTTAGATCTTGTGAAATGCTTTAGCTGGGATGATTTAGACTTAGCCATTCATATTGTCTGAAAATTAAAGTTTGTGGTGGATGCTTAGGCCCCTGAAAATTCATCAAAGTGGTAGCTTCCCAGATTCTTTATGCTTCCCACACTGGGATTTCCCTGTGACCTAGAATCTTTCTGATGTCCTCATGGTATAGAACACTTGCTTGTGAAGGATATGATTTGGACATTTTACCCCCAAATGGATAAGACTCTTGGTTTAGTCTTCTATACTAGTAATATTTTGAAGTTGTCTTTGTAAAGAAATGAGCCTGTCTTCACCCAGATAAAATAGTCATTGTGTATATAATTATATTTGCCTACAACTAAGATATCTTGTTCGGAAGTCTTGTTCCCTTTCTGCAGCTGGTGTCCTGCTCATATCAGCATACCATTCATCAAGGAAAAAATAAAACAAAAAACAAAAAACCTAACACATTCAAACCCTAGTACCTTTACCATTCCATATCACCTTGCCTCTTTCATTGCTTTTTCTACATTCAAGTTAGGAGTATGGAGCAAGTAGAGGTTATCTGGTACAATATTTTAATTTTATAGATCAGGAAACTGAGGCCCATCAGTGACTTGCTCAAGGTCACATAACTAGTTAATATAAGAATCTGAAAAAGGACTCTGGTCTCATGACTCGTAAGCCAGGGCTTTTCCCATTACATTGTGCAACCATTCATATCTATAAAGGGAGGAGGAAGAGTGGAGGTAGAATTTAGGCTCATGGGATTCCATAATGCCCCAATGCTGAAGATACATTACTCCTTCGTGCAAGTTATAAATCCGTACATTTAAACAAGGCCACCTTAACTTGGCTATGATAAGCTTTTAAAGTATTCATAAGGTAAAGGAAATAAAATTAAATGTTACTTGTGCTTATTGCATAAAGAAGTAAAGGTAGGTCATGGTATGAGGTCCATGATGGACAGAAAGATTTTTTTATGGTCATTAAATTTGATTAAGTGAACTGTATGACTGTCTACCTGTTCAGTTAATTTTATGGCTCTTAGTTATGAAAGCAAAAGTTGACAGTACCAATAAGAATTGACTGAGTGGATGACCATATCATAAATATCAAACTAGCTGTGAGAATTTAGAGAAGGCATCTAGGGCACAGTAAAAAAGAAAATGGGATCGAGTGTACTAGCCAATCCATTTCATCCTCATTTACAGGGCTTCAGAGTTACCACGTGCTTTACATACATTATCTCTGATTCTCATGCCAACCCTTCAACATTTGTGTAAACACATTTAACTCCCTGTACTATCACAGATGAGGAAACTGAGTTGAAGAGAGATTAAGTGAGTTGTTCGGGATGTAGGGCAAGTCAGTGGGAGAGCTAATGGCCAGATGAGTTTTTTTTTCCATTTTTTTTTTTTACTGCAAATACAATATTTTTTCAATTATATTACATATCTGTTTAATACATTAATTATTATGAAAGAAAAATCCCTGATTATACTGTGATAGGTACAACCATCTTACTCCCCTTCTCAAGAAGCATCCTTGCCTGCCTATTGCCTCTACAACAAACTATAACCTCCTTTTAAGGCACAATCTTGCTCTATCCTATCTTTCTATACTAATTTCATATCATTCCCCTTCATGCATTTTACACAACTGTCAAACTGACCTGCCTGCTATTCCCAAGATGACAGACAGACCATCTTTGACTCCCACACCTTTTGCATAGGCGCTCTTTCTTTCCCTTTCCTTTCTTGCAATCTCCACCTTCCTTTCTTCCTTTATGGTTCAGTTTACCAACAAGAAGTCTTACCTGATCCCCCAGTATTCAGTGCTACTCTGAAATTACTTTGTGATTATTATGTATGCATTTTGAGTTTGCAAATTTCAGCCTTTGATGTCAGAGACTTTCATTTTTTTTTTGGTTGTTATATCTCTAATTCCTAAAACGGTACCTGATACACAGTAGGCACTTAAATGTTTGTTGATTTGTATTCAATTATTGCCGAAAGTTGAGTTGGTTTCCAAGTACAACTATACAAGGTTCTGATCTCTACAGTAATTTGAATTTGAGCCTGTGCTGCATCATATATTAATACTAACTACTAAAATGTGTTTTGGGCTTTAAAATCTGAAATATATTTTCCAAAAGTTCATTCAATCCTTTCAATAGCGCTTTGAGATAGGGATTATGGGAATGATTATTCACATATTACAGATTAGGAAAATGAGCCTGAGATAGTTGAAGGGAATCAGTGTTACATAGTTAGGAAGCTCTCAGAGGCAGCATCCAAACCCAACTCTCTGCTGACTCCAAGTCCAGGACTTACATCCTATGTCTTTCAGAAACTTTGAGACAGCTGGGAGTCTTAGCTATTACCTCCAAGGTTGATGTTCTATGATGTTCTATGAGAGGATTATTAGTCAATCAATCAACAAGTGTTTTTTTTCATGTGCTACAATATACAGAAGTATGGTGGAGCCAGCTCAAACCAGTCCTTGAAAGTTGATTGCTAAATTTTTGGTGGGCACATTTACACCTTGATAATTGGCAAATACTAAAAATCAGGGCTTGATTTTTGGCTGTACTGATTGTCTTGACTTAGGAAAGTATTAATAGTGAAAAAAGTAAACTTAAAAGTATGCTGTACATGCAATTTTCTTTCTAGAGAGATAGTTGTTAAACATATTTGCAAGCATACTTCTGCTTATATGTTCCAAGCAATGTGCTAAGTAACTTAGTGTCATTTGCCATGGAATGAACCTGAAACCAAAATGGGAGGATTTAAATCTTGCTCTAACAGTTATTTTTTCTCTGACTAGGGTTAAAGCACTTAGCATTTTAGAACCTTAGTTTCCTTACTTAAAAATTGGGGGTAACATTTGATTTGCCTTTCTACCTCACAGAAAGAATTTTGTAATTCTTAATTTTTTTAATAAATAAATTATTATGAATGCTAATTGAAAATTCCTATGAACAAAAGATTACATGTATAATCTTATATGCAGATTCCGTTTTTAGAGTTGCACCAACTTAATGGACAATTTTTATGCTGTTCTCTTGTGATGACCATTTGTGCTGCTAGGAATTGTATTAAATATTGCAAAAAATCCTTTTGTTTTCCTTCTTCACATACTCTGAAGACTGATTAAAGAGCATTTTAAAAAGCATTGTTTAAATGATAAATATGACTTTCTTTTTTGGGGGGATTTCAGAAATTCAAGACTCCATGGAGAAAATTTTTTACATCTATGCCAGTCTATGCAATTATTGTTGCAAACTTCTGCAGAAGCTGGACCTTTTACCTGTTGCTTATTAGTCAACCAGCTTACTTCGAGGAGGTCTTTGGATTTGAGATCAGCAAGGTATGTAAACAGGTCTCTTTGTTTGTACAGTTTTGGTGAGGTTGAGGTTTTCTTTTTGAGCTCGTATTCCTTTCCAATTGATTGATTGATTTTTAGTTTTCAACATTCATTTCCACAAGATTTTGAGTTACAAATTTTTCTTCCCATCTTTCCCCTACCTCCCACCCCACAATAGCAAACCTACTGAATACCCCTTCCCCTAATCTGTTCTCTCTTATGTCCTCCTTCACTGCCCCCCCTAACTTTCTAGTAGGGAAAGATGGATTTCTATACTCCAGTGTCTGTATATCTTATTTCCCAGTTGCATGTAATATGCATTACCATTTGTTTTTTGAAACTTTGAGCTCCAGAGTCTTTCCCTTCTTCCCTCCTCACCCACCCCCACTGGGAAGACAAGCAATTCAAAATAGGTTGTACATGTGTTATTATGCAAAACATTTCCATAGTAGTTATACTGTGAAAGACTAACTATATTTCCCTCCATCCTATCCCGCCCCCCACTTATTCTATTTTCTCCTCTGACCCTGTCCCTTTTCAAAAGCATTTGTTTCTAATTACCCTCTCCCCCAATCTGCTCTCCCTTCTATCATCCCCCTCTCGTCCCCTTCCCCCTTGCTTTCCTTTAGGGTAAAATACCCAATTGAATGAATATGTTATTCCCTCCTTAAATCAAATTCTTTTTTTTTTTTAAAGCAATTGGGGTTAAGTAACTTGCTCAAGGTTACATGGCCAGGTGTTTCTGGGTGGGTGCTAAGTGTCTGAGCCCGGATTCAATCCCAGGTCATCCCGACTCTGGGGCTGGTGCTCTTACTCACTGTGCTTAAGGCAAATTCAAGGAGAGTAAGGTTGACCCATTCCCTTTCACTTTCCTCCTCTTCCCCTCCATTGTAACTGTTTTCTCTTGCCTCTTTTATATGAGATAATTTACCCTAATCTATCTCTTCCTTTCTTCTTCTAATATATTCCTCTCTCACATCTTAATTTCGTCTTTAAGATATCATCCCTTCATATTCAACCCATCCCATGCCTTTTGTCTATGTATACATGCACACACATATGCACATACTCACATATATATTTATACATACATACAACCTCCTATATATACATATATGTATGTATACATATATATTCCCTTCAACTATCCTCATATTGAGAAAAGTCTCATGAGCTACAATTATCATTTTTCCATGGAGGAATGAAAATAGTTCAACTTTAATAAGTTCCTTATGATTTCTTTTTCATGTTTACCTTATTATGCTTCTCTTGCTTTTCTGTTCAGCTCTGGTTTTTTTTTTTCATCAAAAATGCTTGAAAATTCCCTATTGCATTGAATGATCATATTTTCCCCTGAAGCAATATACTCAGTTTTGCTGGGTAGGTGATTCTAGGTTTTAATTCTAGCTCCTTTGACTTCCAGAATATCATATTCCAAGTCCTTCTATCCCTTAATGTAGAAGCAGATAGATCTTGTGTTATCCTGATTGTGTTTCTACAATAGTAAAATTGTTCCTTCCTGGCCGCTTGTAATATTTTCTCCTTGACCTGGGAACTCTGGAATTTGGCTATGATATTCCTAGGAGTTCTCTTTTTGGGATCTTTTTAAAGAGGTGATTGGTGAACTCTTTCAATTTCTATTTGGCCCTCTGGTTCTAAAGTATCAGGGCAATTTTCCTTGAGAATTTCTTGAAGGATGATTTCTAAGTTCTTTTTTTGGTCATGGCTTTTATGTAGTACAATAATTTTTAAATTATCTCTCCTGGATCTATTTTCCAGGTCAGTGGTTTTTCCAATGAGATATTTCACATTGTCTCCCATTTTTTCACTTGTTTGGATATGTTTTATAGTATCTTGATTTCTCACAAAGTCATTAGTTTCCATTTGCTCCAATCTATTTTTGAAGGAGTTATTCTCTTCAGTGAGTTTTTGAAATTCCTTTTCCATCTGGCAAATTTGGCTTTTTAAGGCATCCTTCTCCTCATTGGTTTTTTGGGCCTCTTTTGCCATTTGAGTTAGTCTATTTTTTAAGCTGTTATTTTCATCAATATTTTTTGGGATAGTCTCCTTTAGCTGGCTGTTGACTCTCTTTTCATGATTTTCTTGCATCATTCTCATTTCTCTTCCCAATTTTTCCTTCACTTATCTTTCTTAATTTTCAAAATCATTTTTGAGCTTCTCTCTGCCCTGTAGTCAATTCATATTATTTCTTGGAAGCTTTTGATTCAGGAGTTCTGACTTGACTGTCTTCCTCCTGTTCCATGCTTTGATCCTTTTTGTTCACAAAAAAAGGATTCTATGGTCTGTTTGTGTTTCCTTAACTTGCTCATATTGCCAGCCAATTACTTGACTTTTGGGCTCTTTGCCACAGTAGAACTCTGCTACCAGATGGCAGAGAGCTATGTCCCAAATTGCTGGGGTTTTTGCAGCTTCTAGAGGTATTAGGAGGGTGCCCTCCCTGAAGCCCTCATGAGCTCTGGCACACTGGCCATACACCTCAGGACAACCACCCAAGAGTGCAATCCAGATCCAAGCAGGTTAAAGCAAGAGTGATTACCCTATGAATGGTTGCTTGGTCCCCCTATGTTCTTCAATCCAGGAGCTCTGGAAGCAGCCATGTGGCAGCAACTGCAGCTGCAGCACCTCTGCCACTTCTTGCCCTGAGGATAGGGGCCAGATCTTTCTCTTCTCCTCCCAGTTCCAACAGAGTTCCCAACTGACCTTTTACTTTCTTTTTGGCATTTATGGGTTGAAAAGTATTGAAACTGCCACAGCTGCTGGTGATTCACTCTCCTGAAGTCTGCTCTGTCCACCGCTGATCAGGACTGCCCTGGGCCAGAACCATGGGGTTCATATGGGACTGTGCTTGGCCCCCAGCTCTCTGTGATAGACCCCACCTGTCAGCCTGCCCAGCTGCCTTCAGTGGGAGACTTGTTTCTCTCTGTCACTTTGTGGGTTCTGTAGCTTGAAAAATTTATTTAGAGTTATTTTTATTACATGTATTGGAGTTGGAGCCATGTGGATGTTTTCATGCCACCATCTTGGTCCCACCCCTTCGATGAGGGGGTAAAAAGATGAAAAGCAAGTTCCAGCTCAAATCTTAAGAAGTATACAAGGCGGTATGAACTTGAAACTCTTTTTTTTTCTGAATGCTTTATTAACTTCTCGTTTACTTCATTCATTTCCGCCAGATTTGGGGTTACACATTTTCTCCCCATTTTTCCCCTACCCAGCTCCCCAAAATAAAATAGCTCTCCTCCAGGATATTCCCTCCTCTTATTTCCCAATTACACGTAAAATAGTATTAATAATAGTATATATATATATATATATATATATATATATATACACACACACACACACATATATATATATATATATATTTAAACATTTGGTTTTAAAACTTGAATTCCAGATTCATTCCCTTCCTCCCCTATCACTCACCCTCACTGGGAAGATAAACAATTCAATATAGGTTGTATATGCGTAGCTAACACAAAACATTACCACAGTAGATATATTGTAGAAGACTGGTTATAATTCACTCCCTCCTATCCCATCTCCCACTTGATCTATTCCCCACTATTCCCCACTATTCCTGTCCCTTTTCAAAAGTGTGTGCTTCCAACTTCCCTCCCCTCCAGCCAGCCCCTGTCCTCCATCACACCTCTCATTGCCTTCCCCCCCCCCACTCTCCTGTAGGGTGAGACACCCCACCTAGTGTCTATGTCATTCCCTCCCTGAGCCAAATTCAGTGAATATAAGGTTGACCCATTCCCCTATGTCTTCCTGTTCTTCCCCTCCATTGCACCCATTTTCCTTTGCCTCTTCTATATGAAATACTTTGCCCCATTCTGTCTCTCCCCATCTCCTCTCATTATATTCCTCTCTCACCTCTTAATTTCACATTTTAAGTATCATCCCTTCCTATTAAATTGGTCCTGTGCCCTCTATCTATGTAGACTTGTAAACATATATATACATTCACATATGTATTCATATGCCTATATACCCTCTGATAAAGACTATACACACACACACACATTTCTATTCCCTTCAACCATTTTCATACTGGGAAAAGTTTCATCAGTTATAATTATCTTTTTTCCATGTAGGAATGTAAATATTTCAACTTTGATAAGTTCCTTATCATTTCTTTTCCCTGTTCAACTTCTCATGCTTCTCTTGCTTCTTGTATCTGAATGTCAAATTTTCTATTCAACTCTGGTTTTTTCTTCAAAAATACTTGAAAGTTCTCTATTCCACTGAATGACCATATTTTCCCCTGAAACATGATACTCAGTTTTGCTGGGTAGGTGATTCTTGGTTTTAATCCCAGCTCCTTTGACCTCTGGAATATCATATTCCAGGCCCTTCAATCCCTCAGTATAGAAGCTGCCAGATCCTGGGTTATCCTGATTGTGTTTCCACAATATTCAAATTGTTTCTTCCTGGCTGCTTGTAATAGTCTCTCCTTGATCTGGGTATTCTGGAACCTGGCTATGATATTCCTAGGAGTGTTCTTTTTGGGATCTTTTTCAGGAGGTGATCAGTGGATTCTTTCAACCTCTATTTTGCCCTCTGGTTCTGAAACATCAGGGCAGTTTTCCTTGAGAATGTCTTGGAGGATGATTTCTAGGTTCTTACTTTGATCATAGCTTTCAGGTAGTCCAATAATTTTTAAATGATCTCTCCTGGATCTATTTTCCAGGTCAGTGGTTTTTTCCCATGAGATATTTCACATCGCCTTCCATTCTTTCATATGTTTGGATCTGTTTAACATCATCTTGATTTCTCATAAGGTCACTAGCTTCCCTTTGCTCCATTCTATATTTGAGGGAATTATTCTCCTCTGTGATCTTTTCAGATTCTTTTTCCATCTGGCAAATTTGGCTTTTTAAGGCATTCCTCTCCTCATTGCCTTTCTGAGCCTCTGTTGCCATTTGAGTTAGTCTGTTTTTTAAGGTGTTATTTTCCTCAGCCAGACTGTTGACTCTCTTTTCATAATTTTCTTGCATCCTTCTCATTCCTCTTCCCAATTTTTCCTCCACTTCTCTTATCTGCTTTTTAAGGTCCTCTATGACCTGCAACTAGCTCCTATTTTCCTTGGAAGCTTTTGGTGCAGGAGTTCTGAATTCACTATCTTCCTCCTGTTCCATGCTTTGATCCTTTTTGTCCCCAAAGGAGGAGTCTAATGTTGGAATCTTCTGTCTGCTTTGTTTCCTTTGCCTAGTCATGTCACCTCTCAGTCACTTGACCCCTGGGCTTTTTGCCACAGTAGGACTCTGCCACCAGACAGGGGAGCTTTCATCCCAAAAGCTGGGGTTTTCTCAGCTGCCAGAGGTATTAGTTGGGTGCCCTCTCTGAAACCTCCACACACTCTGGCAAGCTGGTCACACACCCCAGGACCTCCACCCTAGACTGCAATCCAGATCCAAGCAGGTTAAAGCAAGAGTGATTACCCCTCAGACTGGTTGCTTGGTACCACTACAGTCTGCAGGCCAGGAGGTGAAGCCGCAACGTGGTGCCAGCAGTACGGAGGCATCTCAGCGGCTTCTCGCCCTGGGGGCAAAAGCCAACGCAACCCACTTACTGGGTCCCAAAGTGTAGACTGCACTGACCTCTCACTTTTTCCTTAGCATCTATGTGTTGATAATTATGGAGATGGCTACAGTTGCTGGTTATCTGGAGTCCCTCCGGCAGGTGCTTGGTCAGGCCTGCCCTATGGTTAAAACGTTGGGCTACACTGGCCAATTCCTGCCAGCCTGCTGGGCTGTCCTCAGTGGGAGGTTAGCTTCTCTGTGTCATTTTGTGGGTTCTGAGCTCCAAAGTTTGTTCAGAGTCCCCTTTTATATGAATTGGGGAAGGTGGAAGCTGGAGCCATGCAGAGGTCCTGTTTCTACTCCACCATCTTGACTCCCGAACTTGAAACTCTTGATCATTCTTTCTGCCTTTTTCTGGATGCTCTCAAAATAATCTGAAATATGCTCATTTATTTTCTTTTCCATCTAGAACATGTATCCAACATCTGTTCAACAAGTAGTTTCCAAGGGACTTGAAATATCCTGTAACATAGGATAGATTAAATTGGATAGGATGGGATAGCATAGGATAGGATAAGACAGGTCAAGGGAGGATGGGATATCTTTTCCCATTGATCTAATATATTCACATATGTTGCACAGCACAGTGAATAGAGGTCCAGTCTTAGAGTAAGGATGATATGGGTTCAAGTCCTAACTCTGACATATACTATCAATGTGATCATTATCAAGTCACTTTAAAGTCTCAGTGCCCCCTTAAGAAACTCTGTAAGACTATACACCTGCATGGAAATTACAGGTGAGATGCCAATCTGCTATGGTAGGGAGAGTTTCCAAATCAGAATTTCCCCACCCTGATGATAGAATAGGTTTGAGCAACATATCCCCTAGGTAAATACATGCTGTATAGGAACACACAGTTTAGAAATTTTATGAAAAGGAAAAGTTTCAAACAACACAAAGTCTGGTTGCATGCCAGATTAGATAAATTGCTATACAAAGCATTTATGATAGCTAATGTCTATATAGTGCTTGCTATGTGTCAGGTATGGTGCTTAGTGCCTTACAGTTTTTATTTCATTTGTTCCCATCTTGTTCTTCATGCCCTTACCAGCACCCATCACAGCTTTTTAGTGTCTGTTCTAAATCTCTACCTGAGAGAATACTTCAGATGATGGACTGAAGAAAATTTGGGGGGGGGGCAGCCATTTTTCAAACCCTTTGGTAATTTCTGTTTCTAAGGAAACTGTTTTCTTCCATTCCAAGGAAGAGAGCTGTTTCCCACTGTGCTCATCTTTTTTCCATAGCAGATCAAACACTCCAGGGAGTATTGTGGGCTGTGACAGCTCAAAACCAATTGCTCATCCTGAGTCCAGAAGCCAGGATAAGTTTGATACCAAGAGCTTATGAATAGAGGAGCTATCCACCTGGGTAAAGGAGAGAATCATGGGGGTGCTAAGGGAATAGTGTCCTTGCTCTGGAAATAGAAATCTATATAATTAAAAGGGCCTGAGTAAGAAAAAAAATATATGTCAAAAATTCAATATTACATATTTGTTTGATTCATCTTTATGGTAACTCAAATGATATGGCTTTACCTGTGTTCTTTGTACTTGATACTTGGTATCAAGTATGAGTAAGCCCACATCAGGAATATTGCTCTCATTTGGGGCAGTTACATTTTAGGAAAGAAGTTGCTAACTCAGGACTGTCCAGAGGAAGACAGCCAGGCTGGCTAAGGATATCAAGTTTATTTTAGATGACGATCAGGTAAAGAATCTGGGGATCTTTAACCTGGGGAAGAGTTGACTCAACGGGGACCACATAGCTGTCTTCAAGTATTTGAAGGTCTGCTATGGAGAAGTGGGTTGACTCTAAATTTGTTTAGAACTAGAACTAAGAGACTAATATAGGCATGATGGCTTGAAATACTGTCTAATAGTTAGAGCTATCCTGAAGTGGGTTGGGCAGTCTTAAGAAATATTGGACTAGGGGCAGCTAGGTGGCACAGTGAGTAAAGAGCCAGCCCCAGAGTCAGGAGGACCCGAGTTCAGTTCCAGTCTCAGACACTTAACACCCACACAAAAATACTAGCCTTTTAACCTTGGGCAAGTTACTTAACCCCAATTGCCCTCCAAAAGGCAGAAAAAAAAAAAGAAATATTGGGCTCCCCCTCATGGAAAATCTATAAGAAAAGACTGACTACTACCACTACAACTATTTCTTCTTCCTCTCTCTCTTTCAGTGTGTGTGTGTGTGTGTGTGTGTGTGTGTGTGTGTGTGTGTGTGTGTGTGTGTGTATTCTTTTACAGGTATGACTTAGAGTAGATAGATTCTGAGGCCCTCTCTAACTCTGAGATGCTATGATTATGGGATAGACACTGAGTTTAGTTTCTTTGGTCTATCAACTTAGCACAAAGAACTAAATAAATCAGACTTCACTTGGGTCTACACAATACAGTTAATTGAGTGAGTTAAATTTTACCTTCTCAGTTTTCCTACCATAACATGGCCACTTTCAAATACACTTCAGCAGTCTGATTAACAAGAAATATTGTATATGGCACAAATTAGAGTCAGTCTAAGATTATCTCTTAGAAACATCATTTTAACAACCATCTGAGGGTCACAGATCCATAGATGAGGAAAAAGGATAGCAGGGAAATAGATATGAAAGTTCAAATTACAGGATCTAGCCACATATACATAATCAGTAAGGTACCCGTTTCCTTTCCACCTAACTTTTCGGGGGAAAAGACTGTTGAATTGCTTGGCTAGCATCCTTTGCTTCTGGGAAGCCCGCCAGGTCCTGGCAGGATATGGATTGGTTGTAATGGAAATGTGGTTCAAAGTAGTAGAAATGAGTGAGTCATGAATTCTTATCCTCTGTAATGGGTGTATTAACAACTGATGAGCTTAATATAGAAAATAAATTTAGATTGTTATTGTAAAACCCGTGATTAAGTATAATATTATTACTATGGCAATAAAGCAACAGGCACTGATTATGTGCCAAGTGAATACTTATAATTAGGCACTAAATAGCAGAAGTAGTGGAAGGGAGATAGATGAAAAAAATAGGGTTTTAATGCTTTGGGGATTCAAGAGACCCAAGTGAAAAGCACCCAAAGGTTAGATCTACATGATGCCAAAAGAGCTGGTTCATTTAGTGTAGAAAAAAGTCAATTACGTAAAATGAAAGCCATTCCAAACTATCGTTTAGGTAGAACCAACTTCATTCTTAGGAGATACTGAATAATCAAATGGTTCTCCAATGGATGAATGACGATATAGACTGGGCTTGACGTCCCTGGTTTTGAGATAAAACATGGGCCAATGAATAGACCATAGAGTAGTGATTTAGAAGTCCTGCCGTATTATCTGTTAGAATTAAAATTTTAGTGCTGAAAAAAAAGGTTTTAATGATTCTAGGATCATAGGTTTAGAGCTGGAAGATGCCACAGAGACCCTTGAGTCTCACCCCTTTATTTAATAGATAATGACGTTGAAGCCTAGAGAGACTTAGTGACTAGTCCATGGTCATAGCAATGGATGGATAAACATTTATGTTTTTACCTACTATGTGCCAAGTACTTTGCAAAATACAAATATTCTATCATTTGACCCTCACAATAACCTTGTGAGATAAGTGCTATTATAACCCCATTTTACAGTTTATGAAACCAAGGAAAATAGAGGTTAAGTGACTTGCCCAGGATCATTCAACATAATTTTAAAGGCAGCATTTGAACTCAGGTCTTCTTTTCTCCACTACCAGGATTTATTTGTGACACTAGCTATATCATTTAGTCTAATATATTCCTTTTATATCTGTATGTTCATGTAAATGTAGCATAGTAGATAGATTGTTAAAACTGGGAGTCAGGAGACCCGAGTTTGAATTTTACTTCAGATAAATATTAACTAGGTAGCACTGTGGATAGAGTGCTGGTCCTGAAATCAGGAAGACCTGGCCTCAGACACTTATGAGCTGTGTGACCACTAGGTAAATCACTTAACCTCTGCCTGCTTCAGTTTCCTCAACTATAAAATGTGGATCATGACAGGCTTGTTATGAGGATCAAATGAAATTGTGTGTCAAGAACATAGCACATTGCCAAGCATGCAAGAAGCACTTAGTAAATGCTTCTTCCCTCCACTCCCCTGCCCCTTCCCTTCCCTTCACTATAACAGTTGACACTGAGGATCAGGGAGGTTAAAGGTCATATGGATATTAAATGGCCAGCATAAGTCTCATGATTCAAATACAGGATTTCCTTCCACTACACCAGGATATCATTAGCCTACTTCTGATTACTTTGTTAAGAACTATTTACCATTTTGGATGGATACTTCTACCATGCTCCTCCAAAAATGTTCATTCCTGAAAACTTAGAGTTTACCATAACTATTAGCCTTCTAGTAAAAGAAACATTTCCATGGTGGGGGAGGGAGGAGTTCCCAAGTAAGAAGTCCTAATGTCAAGAAACCTCATTCTCCAAGAAGGAAATTATGCTACATTGTGAGAGAAATTATTGTTTAAGACTCATTCTGTAGGTATTGAAAATTAGAGATATTTAGAATTCACAATTAAATCTACACATCTTAAAATAAAAAGCCTGCATAGGATTGAAATTTCACCATTAGACATGAAAGCAGGAAAGCAATACATTATAATATTGAATATGTGACATGAGTATTGATTTTTTTTTATTGATAATACTCCAAGAAACACAATTCTGAAAAAGAAACAAGAGAATTTATCAGAAAGTAGAATTTCCTGGGCAATGTATGTACTCCCACTGGACCACCATTACCAAACTTATGAAAAACACACCTTTTAGAATCCAATTAGAGCATTTTAGTCTTGTTGAGATAAAGCAACATGACCTATTCACAATCTGGCTCACTTCTTTCTGAGGCATATACACATACATTTGCACATATATTTTTAAAAATGAAGTTGGACAAACAGATTTGAACACATAAGGCTTTTGTTGAAGTAGCCAGGTGTATTGTTAGTCAGTCAATCAAGAAACATTTGTTAAGCATTTATTATATGCCAGGCTCTATGCTAAATCCTTGGAATACAAAGACAGGAGAGAGAAAGAAGGATGGAAATAAGCATTTATATAGGATCTGCTATGGGCTAACCATTTTTACAAATATTACTTCTTTTCGTCCTTACAACACGAGGTAGGTGATGTTATTATCCTCATTTTGCAGTTGAGGAAATGGAGACAGAAAGGTGACCTGCCCAGTATCACACAGCTAGTAAATGTCCAAGGTCTGATTAGAATTCAGATCTTTCTGATTCGAGGCCCATGGCTCTATCTACTACACCACTTACAATAATAACATATGCCTTGCAGAATTTTGTGAGGACTGAATAAGATAATGGTTTGCATATCTATGCAAACTTTATATATAAAAATGACTTGCAAACTTTAAAATACTGTGTAAATGTTTGCTATCATTATCATCATCTGTAAAAGTAGATAATTTATAATGGTAAAACTTACCTTATAGGGGGGCTGTGAGGGAAAAGTAGGATAATGGAAATAAAAATTTTTTTGTAATCTTTTGAACACAATATAAATATTTTTCAATGTTATTGTTATTTATAGTAGAAAGAACACTAGATAGAACCATGAGACTTGACATCTAGTTATGACCCTGCCACTAATTGGATCAGTGACCTTGGTTAAGTCAATTCTCTTTGGAGCTCAATGTCATCTCTAAAATTTGGGTGTTGGGTTAGGTGATCACAAAGATTAGATGTATATTTCTTATAAATTTGGTAATGGTGGTTCAATGGGACCGCCACCTCTAGAATTCTGTGATTTCTATAATATTCTGAAGTGATTCACAGAGTTGGTTTGGAGACCCTCCAATTTATCAACCAAATTGTAAAAAAAAATTCTCTTTTTGGTACAGGTAGCATGTTGTAGTGTATAGGAGGCCAGTGGAAGTCAGGAAGACCTGTATTCATGCCCTACCTTTGGCATATACTAGCTATGTGGCAGTGGGCAAGTACTTGACCCTTAAGTGCCTCCAGGTGACTTTCTAGCACTCTACATTAACAGTGATATTCATCTGAATATGTGGAGGGACTTTCCATTTCAGGAGTTCCCTACACTGACGAAGTCCCTGATCTAGACCAGAATGAAACATCCCATCTTTCCTTTTTCTCTTTTCTCTTCCCTTTCTCCCCATCCCCCACTCCACTCCTTTCACTCTTCTCTGTCTTAGTTTAATGGTTTTAATTTATTTGGAACAACATTGTTTCACCTTAAATGCTTATAAGGCATCCAATGTAGCAGACATAATTAGAAAATTAGCATTATTTACAGATATAACATTTTGTTGTTGAGTTCATGACCCCATTTTCTTGGCAAGTATACTGGAATGGTTTTCCATTTCCTTCTCTAGCTCATTTTAGAGACAAGGACACTGAGGCAAACAGGGTTAAGTGACTTGCCCAGGATCATACAACTAGTACATGTCTGAGGCTGAATTTGAACTCAAGAAACTGAGTCTTCTTGACTCCAGGTCTGGTGCTCTACCCACTGTGCCACCCAACAGACCATAGATATAACATGCAATCCTATAAAACGCAAATTCAAAAATTGCTACGAATCCACAAAGAAAAAGCTATGGGAAGAGATCATTAATTGGAGCTGGCATTTCCTAGGCAATCACCATGACTCAAAATCCAAAGTCTCTCAAGCAGATAAAAAGATCAGAAGAGTCTAGGGGAAGCAATAAAAAATTGTACAGAAAGTTTATTCAGGCTTTTTGGTTGCATTTTATCTCAAAGGAAGCCTCAATGTAGTTCAGGGTAAAGGAAATTGCTCACTCTTAGAGACTAAAAAAGAAGTTATTTGTCCAAAAGGGAATGGCTACCCTTTCCAAGTTTTAATCAAAGCATCCAGAAGCCATTTCTAGGATTGGCATTAAGAGCTAATAGGTTTCTTCTTGGCATTCACATCTCTTAATATCTTCAAGATTTTTGGCCAAGCTCAGAATGCTGAAGTTCTTATCTAGATACGTTCCAACCACAATATTGAGAGTAAAAACCCAGCAAAAGGTGGATCACAGCAATGGTGGTTGTAGAGGCTGAAATGAGGGGCAGAACCAATAATCTCACTCTTCTTCAGCCTCTTCCCAACTCAAAACAAGTCATTGCTCATTCTAGGAGGGTCAGTAGTGAACACACCATCATTTTTCAGGTTATTTCATCATCCATTCTTCCCACACAAGACATGAAGAGGTCAGGAAATGGGACCATCAAACCTTAATGTTAGCTAAATTAAAATCCATCTCACCCTCCCATTCGTTTTTGTCAGGTGGGAATGTTATCTGCTGTGCCTCACTTAGTGATGACGATCATTGTGCCCATTGGAGGACAAATTGCTGATTTTCTAAGGAGCCGGCAGATTCTTTCAACTACGACAGTGAGGAAGATCATGAATTGTGGAGGTAAGGCAGTGTATTGAGCAGCTCCCTGTTTTTGTTCTACTGAGGTCATCTTTTCACGAGTGTGATCATTCATCATAAATATTGGGAACTGTATGGATCTAGTGGTTTATTTAACCATCCATGTTACTCATCTCAATGGTCTCCAAATGAATTAAATAACCAGCAAGCGATTTTAATGCCTGGTACACTTACTGGCAAAATAAATATGGATGGTAAAGATGGCTGTCTATCTGAGGTATAGAATGATGCCCACCATTTGTGAAACTTAGTGTCATAGCCATTGGGCCCACATAAAAGAAAGGAGACTAGACAGCATGGATCATCAATTCAATCTAGTTTGGTGTTTCTTTAATATGTTTGCTGATTTTTCATATGTGCCACACCCAACCTAGATTCTACTTTGGGATCTGGGACAGCAGCACGGATGAGGCCATGACTCAACACATATCATCACTACATTACTGTTTTTGTAGTACCATGTTGTAGATAAACAAGATATTCATCTTAGAATGATGTTAACCATTTTCCTTTTCTTCTATAAATTCAGAAAGGCAGTGGATAGAATGTTGGGCATTGAGCCAGGAAACCCTTGACTTAAATCCCACTTCTAACACATACTAGCTGTCATCAACTCTCCAAATGTCAGTTTCCTCCCTGCTAAAATGGGATGAATAACTCCTCTAATAGCTACCTCACAGGATTGTCATGCAGCTCCAAAGAGACAATATATGCAAATGACTTAGCAAACTTTAAAAGTGATACATAAATGTCAATTGTTATTTTTATCATCACAAGGCAATAATGACACCACAGATCTAGAACTGGGAGGAAACAGGCCATCTAGTCGAACCCACCCCCTTTTTTCAGATGAAGAAACTGAGGCCCAAAATGTTAAATGACTTGCCCAAGATCACACAATAAGCACCAGAGTTGAGATTTGGACCCAGGTCTTCTGCCTAAAGAGCCAGGGTGCCCATTCATCCCAGTACAAAGAAAGATGTAGATATGGACCATTAAGTTTCATTTTTATCACTTCCTATTTTTTCTGAGAAAAAAATGTTTCACTATAATCACATGGAGAATGGTTCTAGCTCCTAGATAACCAAGCCTGGGAATGTTAATTTCAGTAATGTGTGGACAATTTCTATTGATCTCAAAAGAAGAATATTTTGGGTTCATTCCCCCACCCTCCCCCAGATTAAGCTAATGTGTCTCCATTAAAATTCACTAGTTTCTGAATAATAGAAAAGGCATAACCTTTAAGAACTAGACTGCTCTCTGGCATCCATTGACATTATGCTTAGAATTAGCCTTGTCCTTTCCAGATATAATTTCAAAGCTGGACAGTTGGTGAGCACCTTGTAGGGAATCATGTGAAATGATTTATTCTTTGGCTCTTATTGGTACCTATGCAAAATAGCCTTGAATTTCTGATTAAGTTCTTCTTCTCTATTTGCTCCTGAAGGCTTTGGCATGGAAGCCACACTGCTGTTAGTCGTGGGCTATTCTCACACCCGAGGGGTAGCTATCTCCTTCTTAGTGCTTGCAGTGGGCTTCAGTGGCTTTGCTATATCAGGTAAGATACAAATTTAGTTTTTTTTAATTGTGACATTTCTTTTCAAAGTTGTAATGAAAAGGCTGAGTTGGGAAGTGAAGTTTCCTAGGTAGGAAACAGCAAGAAAGTCAGTGTCATTGGATTGCGGAATATGTGAAAGACAGAAAGGGGTCAGATTATAAAGGACTTTAAAAGCTAGACAGAGGATTTTATATTTGATCTTTGAAGTAATAGGGAGCCATTGAAATTTCTTGAATGGGAGTTAGTGACATGGTCAGAGCTATTGCTTAAGGAAAATCATTTTGGCAGCTAAGTGAAGGTGGATTGGATAAGGAGAAGTTACCAGCAAGGAAAACAAAAAAACGAAGACTATTGCAATATCCTAGGTATAAGGTATGGGAGCTTTCCTGAACCAAGGGGGTGGCTCTGTAAATGGAGAGAAATGGACAGATATGAGATCTATTTTGAAGGCAGGGATGACAAGAATTGACAACAGATTGTATAGGTGGAGTACATGTGAGGAGCTTTACTGACGTGAGTTTTGAACCTGGGTGACTGGATAGTGGTGCTGTCCACAGTATGAGAAGTTTGAAGAGAAGAGGATTTGGGGGGAGGGGATGATAAGTTCAGTTTTGGATATGTTGAGTTTCAAGTATCTCTATGACATGCAATTTGAGATATCCAAATGGCATTTGGTGGGATGAGATCAGAAATCAGGGTAACACTCAGTCTGGGAATCACCTACATACAGATAATAAAGCAATCTAAAGAAGCTGATGAAATAGTACTGAGGAAGAATATAAAAGGGCCCCACGTGGAGTATTAGGGGAGGGCCATAGTTAATGGGCATCACCTATAAGAAAACACAGCAGAGAAGACTGTGAAGGAGAGAACAGACAGGTGAAAGGAGAGCAAGAGTGAGCAGTGTCACAAAAACTAAAATAGGAAATAGTATCCAGGAGGAAAAGTTGAAGAACAGTGTTAAAGGCCACAGAGAAGTCAAGAGGGATGATGGAGGAAAGGACATTAGATTTGTTGATTAAAAGATCACTGGTTACTTTGGAAATAGCATTTTCAGTTGAATGATGATATTAGAAGCTTTTTTGCAGATGGTTTAGAATCAAATGAGAGGAGAGGAAATAAAAACAGTGAGTTTAGATGACTTTCTCAAGGAGTTAAACCATGAAGGGGAGAAAAAATGAAGGATCATAGTGGAGATAATTGAATGAAGTTTTTTTTCAAGGATAGGGGAAATATCAGCCAATTTGTACATAGCAGAGAAGGAGCTAGTAGTTAGGGAGATAATGAAGATTAGAGAGTAACATGATAGAGGAGGAGATAGGATAAGATATGGTCAAGTATGCATATAGAAGAAATTGCCTTGGTAAGGAGAAGGACCTTGTACATCTTCATATGAGACATGAGTGAAGAAGGAAGTGATAAAGAAAAAATGTAAGTGATATGAAATGAAGAGGGGAGAAGAATACGGAGTTCTCATTGAAAAGCCTCAGTATTTGTTCAGTGAATCGAGGTGAGAAGATTGGGGAGGGATGCTGTGCGTGGCTTGAAGAGAGATGAAAAGTTTGGAATAATCCCTGCAGACAATGGGAGAACGAATCCACTAGGTAAATGTAGTATTGCTTTGCTGCATGAAGGTCCAGTTGAGATTATGTAACTCCAATTTGTAGTCTATTTAGCCAGTTCAGTCTCTTTACTTTCTCTAGTGTTTAGCAGCATGTGAAAAGGAGTGAAGATGGCAGATGGGGGTGGTGGTGGTAATAACCCAAGGTTGGGGTTTGGCAAGACACGACTGCCGACAGGACAAGGGGACAAAGAATTTGAATGCAGAGGTTAGTAGAATGGAACCAAGTCACCAAGAAGTTGAACAGAGGAAGGGAAAAGCATGATGAATCTTGCCACATGTACAGAATTTGGATTGGTGATGCAGGTAGGGGAGGTCATTCTAAGTAGGCTGAAGCTGTCTGTAAAGTCTAGGCAAAGGTACTAGAAGGGAAGCAAATTTTGTAACTTTGAGTTGAAGTGAAGCATTTTGGAAAGCAATAGGAGATGAAGTTGTATAAGTGAAGTAGGCCCAGACTGTGGAAAACACTTTTGTGGTAGGCTCAGGAGTTTGCAGCGGACCATTTAGTCAATAGGCAGATCACCTGGCTGGCTAAGTGATTTTCTCTTTTGTCAGTCAACCATGATTAAGGGAAATGTGACTTCATCCTAGCTATGGATAATTCCCTTTTCTAAACAAAATTGTGTTTAAAATTGAATAGAAGGTCCTCCAATAAAATGTAAGTTCATTTAAGGAAGGGTTGTTTGTTGTTTTTTTTCGTTTTTATCCCTACCACTTAAATGAGTGCCTTGTGCATAATAGGTGCTTAAACATATTTATAAAATTTAATTAATTCACATCAGTGAAATGCAAGGGGAGAGTCACAGGGAAGAAAGGGTAGGGAGCAATATGATTGCCTGGCAATATTTAAGAGGATGTCATATGAGAAACTTCCTGTCTCATAAAAAGGAAACTTAGGCCTAAATTAATTAGCTTTATCCCCCTTCCCTCCTTCAATCTATTACTTTCAGAAAAGTTTTTTTATATCTTTAGTGAATAAATGTGTGTGTGTTTGTTTGGTAATCTTTCCCCCTAAATCATAGAAAATCATTGATTTTTCAACAACTTGAACTTGCTATTTAATTGAGAGGTACGGTCTTATAACCTCATGAGTGAAAGTTTGGGTGTTTGTTTCAGGATTCAACGTCAACCACTTGGATATTGCACCAAGATATGCCAGTATCTTAATGGGCATTTCAAATGGTGTTGGTACATTGTCTGGAATGGTTTGCCCTATCATTGTTGGTGCGATGACAAAGAACAAGGTAGGTGGTCCAAAGGAATCCTGTGTTCACATTTCAAAGAGCAAAGAGCTTACATTCTGTTCATTGCTTCTGTTAATGTTCTACGTCTGTGGTAAGGAGTATTGTGTCCACGAATAAAGGACTGTTGACTCCCCTAGAGGTCAGAGATAGATCTTGTCATTGGACACACTAAGCTACATGCTTCTTGACACCTCAGATGTATTTAGTGTAGAAGCTAGATTTCAGAATAGCTTGTGACCATTGCACATCAGGCCTCTATTTCCTCATCTGTTAAAATGAAGGAACTGGAGTAGATGGCCTCTTGGTGTCTTCCAAGTTTAAGTCTATGACTCTGGGATCTCTCAATTGATCCATGATTTCATCATCGTGCTTAATGACCACTTGTGATGTGGAATGTAGAGGGCATTCTAGTTCAGGTACAGATTGGACTCTGGACAATGGACTCTGACATCCTATGATTCTCTGATCAGTACAGATTATCTCACCTATGTAGATCACAACCCATTCAAGTTTTCTCAACCTAAATAATTCTTATCCATGTACTTGCACAAATTGTCCATTGAAAATGTATCTAATTCTCTTGATGTCTTCCTCTAGGTCTTTTAATTAAATTATAATTGAAAACTCTCAGGCTTTCTAATAGAAACCATTTTAATCTTAAGGCAGGTGATGGACATTTCTTTTTTTTTTTTCCTTTTGGAGGGCAATTGGGGTAAAATAACTTGCCCGAGGTTACATGGCTAGTTTTTTTTTTGTGTGTGTGGGTGTTAAGTGTCTGAGGCTGGAACTGAACTCAGGTCCTCCTGACTCCAGGGCCGGCACTTTACTCACTGTGCCACCTAGTCGCCCCGGTGATAGACATTTCTTGCCTTTTATTTCAGAATGGGTACAATTTTCAAAAAATGAAAACACTCATATTGGAGATGTATTATTTACATGAATATTGGCCATTGATTTTTAGAGAATGTTTTTTTTTCTGAATAAGATGTTCTTCTAAAAACTACATAAAATTTGGAGATTTAAATTAAGATGTTGAGTCTTCTAAATCTTGAAAGGTTCTTCTCACAGTACCACTTTTCTTTATTACAGTCCCGGGAGGAGTGGCAGTATGTCTTTCTGATTGCAGCCTTAGTCCACTATGGTGGAGTTATATTTTATGGAATTTTTGCTTCGGGTGAGAAACAGCCCTGGGCAGATCCCGAAGAGACCAGTGAAGAAAAGTGCGGCTTTATTCATGAAGATGAACTCGATGAAGAAACAGGGGACATTACTCAAAATTACGTAAATTATGGTACCACAAAGTCCTATGGGGCAACAACACAGGCCAATGGTGGTTGGCCTAATGGGTGGGAGAAGAAAGAAGAATTTGTACAAGAAGAGGTACAAGACTCATACATCTATAAGGAAAGAGAAGATTATTCTTAACAGAGCTAATCATTGAATCTATTTTGTAGTGTTTGTGATTAAATCCATCGTGGTTGTTTGCACAAGAGATGTAGTGTAAACATGTTGACATATCAAAATGACAAGTCTTGCTGTACAAAAAAAACACAAAAAACAACTAAAAAAAAAAACAAAAAAAAATCAATCCCATCAAGTGACCATTTGTTCAAGTACAATCTGTCCCCATTGCGACAAGGCATCACCTCCATTCAGGTCCAACCATTTCTGCACTACACATTTTAAAATTTTCTGGTCAAAACTATAGAGGCAAATAGTTACTTCTATAGACACAAGAGCTCAAACTCATAACCAATGATGAAAGCACAACTATCTGGGTTGGCACATGGCACATCACATACTCTGGTGAAAAAGCCAAAGCTACTTGATCATGAAAAATGCACTTATATATTTGCTACACTATATGGAAATAGATATATATCAACAGGAGTTTGTGTTAAAGAATCCATATTTATTCAGTCAGAGGGAGGCAGTGCCTGCTGGCTGTATGGTGAAGACTTTAGATTTCTGGCAACCCCCAGAAGTATGCTGAATAGGCAATAGCTAACAAGATATTCTGTAGAGTTGTAATTATATGCTGAGGGCACCATGATCTAATGAGAAGAGGACTGGCCTTCCAGTCAGGAAAACACAGGTTCAAAGCCTGCCTCTCACCTGTGCTGGCTATGTGACCCTGGGTCAATCACTTAAGCTCTCAATGCCCTCAGACAACTCTCTAAGACTAAAATTTGCAGCAGAGACACTGATCTGATTGGTGAAGGGTGTTTCTGCACTGGGAGTTCCCCCACACCAATGAAGTCATAGGTCTGGTTAAAAAGAAAATTGTTAATAATCTATTTGGTGAGACAGAGAAGAATATCTTGGATTAGTTTAGAATGAATGCTAGAGTTTCCAGCATGGAAAGAAACCCTTTTCTTTTCATGTTGGAGATCTTGCAAAGTGAGGGAGTATACTTCAGTTCTTCCATTCATTTACCTGACAGTATAAAATACTTTACATTTTAAAAATCTGAATTTTCATGCAGCATGTCTGATGACTTTTTCAAAAAAAATAGACTTCAGTGTATTTTTATTACAACTTTCTACTGGTTGTAAAAACTCATTAGAAAAGACATATCCCTTTAAGAGTCTAATAAGAAATTTATTATGGAGCTATAGCCCTTAAAAGATAATTTTAATGATAAAGGAAATAGAAAACAATTTAGACATTCTTCCCTTCATAATTCCATACTGTATTAGACTCATGCCACAGATCTCTCTAGAATATAAAAATATAAATAGACAATTTTTGTTACTTTACAAGTCCCATTTTAAAATGTATTTGTCTTAAAAATAGAGGGCAATAAAGAATATGATTATATCTATATACATATATGTCTATATCTACACATACACACACAAAAGTAAAAGCAACAATCCTCACATATACCAAAAGTGGCATACAATTTCTGCTGGGTTTGGGAGATTGCAATTTCTATTTTGACAAAATTGTAGAATTTTAGCACCAGGAAGAGACAGCCCGTTGGCACTTCCTACAGTAATTCAACAAGAATTGCAACATTTGTGTACCAAGCAATAAGTGCAATGCATCACAATGGGCATCATTCTTCCGTCTGTATATTATTACCTTCATTTTGCTTGTTGTAGATGTTTTGGATGGCTGGAATGATCAGAATAACAAAGTAAACACCAAATCATTTCCTAACTTTCCAAAATGGATAAGAACATTGTATTCCCAAATCAAATCCAATGATTATCAGTGTGTGTGAGAGTGTGTGTGCATATGTGTGTGTGTGTGTCCATTCTGGATTTTTTATCTGTTCATTGTATTGTGCTAGTGACTGGAGGCCCTGCTACTACAAATATAAAACTTGAAGATTGTTTAAAAAAATGCAAACCCTTCTTGACCTTAAGGGACGAATCAGATCATCTTTTGCTTTGTGCCTCAAAGTGATGTAAACCGTGTTCATAGCTTTTGCTGTGTTGAATGACAAGATGTGAACTGTCATCTTTGTTGCTGCAAAAAGTGTTAATAAAATGCTCTATTTATCCTTTTATATAAAAAAGTGTGTGTCATTTTGGTTTTATGAATTTATTTGGGAAGTCGAACTTGAGTTTAGAGTATGATTAATTCTCTGCAAACACATCTAGTGGGAAATAGTTTCCTTTTTTTTTTTTTTTGGCTGAATCTTTTTGATGGTTGACACAGAAAAAGATCTTATTCCTTATATATCTGTAACTAGGACAATATGACCAAAGGTTGATCCAGGGTGCCAGATTTAGAGGGTGCTTAAAATACTTGTAGTCTCCTAGAACCTTTAGAAATAGTTCAACATCTGATCAGCAAATACAGTTAAAATAGAAAACGAACTACGTCAGGGTCGAGGTGAGCACCTCTATATTTGATACTGCATGTCCCCATTGTGACACCAAATCAGTGTCCCCAGGTCTTTGTCCTTCTTTCCTTGGCCCCCACCCCTGTCCCCTGGGGTGGTGTTGTGGCCTCTATAGCCTTAAAGCACATCACCAACTGCATACTTTAGGTGTGATTGGGGGTGATTTAAGCACAAAGATTCTTGGTTATAGCGCTGATTCATGATGTTACTTGACTTTTTGAGGATGTAACTTCTACTTTTCTGGTCCCCAATTTCCTTATTTTTAAAATGATAGGGTTGGACTAGGTAACATTTAAGGTATTTTTTTTGCTCTAGATTCATGATCCCATGAGTTTAAATTTACAAATTTATAAACATTGAATTAGACTCACTTTGAGGAATAGCAGTTGATATCTGGAATATGCCTTAGAAGCCAAGAATCAGCATTAGAGAATGTATCTGAGATGCCAATCTTAACTGAGCTAAAATGATTAAAAAAAAAAAAGTTCCAGGGTGGCTAGGTGGATAGAGCACCGGCCCTGGAGTCAGGAGGACCTGGGTTTGGATCCAGCCTCAGACACTTAACACAAAAACTAGCCATGTGACCTTGGGCAAGTCTCTTAACCCCAACTGCCCTCTAAAAAGTAAAAAAAAAAAAGGTCACAGACCCCAGG
This sequence comes from Petaurus breviceps papuanus, assembly GCF_028583685.1. Lineage (NCBI taxonomy): Eukaryota > Metazoa > Chordata > Mammalia > Diprotodontia > Petauridae > Petaurus > Petaurus breviceps. Next base: position 13,244,972 of record NW_027185804.1, read on the forward strand.
TTTGGATGGCTTGAAGCCCAGCACTATTGACACTTCAAATAGTCTGTGCTTTTTCAGAAATAATCCCTGATTTCTTTCTTTTGCCTGAAATCACCCAAATGGTCTTTCTCCATAGTCCAAATTATTTTCAATTCAAATTTCAGAGCTGTAAATTTATGAGTGAGCTCAGAGAACACAAACTCCATTCCTACCTGGCCTTTTTTTCAACGTTTGTCTGCTATGCCTAGATGAAACTATTATCACAACCTTTACAAGTGTTTGGTGGCTTTCTGAAATTTAATGCAGCAGCCTCTGTAAGTGAAAAATATTTTTAAAAGTCAAGGGAAAACAGAATAATAAGCATCAGAGAATAGTATATACATCAGAATAGACTTCTCTTTCAATGGGAAGTTGGGAAGCCAAAAGACATTAGAATGAGATGAAATGTCACAAAGCAAAGATTTTCTTTTTGAAAAATTATATCAGAGCCCATGGCTTCTGCAAGATTTCAAAAAAAGGGTTTTGTTCAGTTCTTTGAACACAGGATGGATGTATCTGAAGTCTATAACCATTAATGTAAGGATAGATAAGCTATTTCAAGCCCAAGTCACAAGTCTGATGAATGTTTTAATGGTACAGTGACAAAATCATTTATACTTCTCAGCAGGTTTTACATATCTGTGTCCATGCTTTATTTGCCCAGGAATAATAATAATTGAGTATAACATACAAAAGAACTTTGTCTGTTATCTTATTTTATCATTACAACTCTGTGAAATAGATGTCATTATTATCCCCTATTGACAGTTGATCAATTTAAGGCTGAGTAGCCCAGTGACTCTGCCCAGTTTCACACAGCAGAAGAATGTAAGACCCTTGAAAGTGGTGATGGTATTAAGTTTTGCCTTCCTATCTCCATCTGTACAAAGCCCTACTCCAAAACCTAACTGTGGCATGGAGGTGCCTCTGGGTTTTCAAAGGGTAAAACAATATGAGCTCTGTTGAGGTCTGCTTTGCTGGCTTCCAACACAGGTCTGTTAGATGGCACTCCCCTTCACACACTCTACAATCCAACCAAACTGACTTTCTTGCAATTCTTCATACAAATACTCTGTTTTCTGTCTGAGTCTTTGATAGGGCTTGTCACCTCCCCGCCCTCCATTGTCATGCACTATTTCCTCACCTTTGTCTTACACCTCACCTTACTTTCTTCCAAAGCTCAGCTCAAATGCTACCCACTACAGGAGGTCTCTCCTGTTCCTTGCAACTGCCTCTTCCATACAAAACATCTCATCTTTATTTATGTCCATTTGTATATTTACAGGTCATCACTCTCAATACAAGATCAGCTCTTTGAGAGCAGAGATTATTGCTTTTACCTGTATCTCCTTCACAAACACAAAGCACAGTTCTTGGCTGTGTAGTATGTACTTGAAAGATGCTTATTGATGAATAAAGTCCAAGGAGTAGACTTAGGCAGCTATCAGAATTACAAAGTAACAAATTTTTTGGTCATGGTAGCCGGTGAAACAAAGACAAATCAAAACGACTCTCCCTTAGGTGTGGCCCCATTATTCCATCTGTAGTACTAGTGGTGAATTAGCAGTATCTTCAATAATTAGCACCAGACCTTGTGCATTGTAGGGACTTAAATGTTTGTCAAATGCAACTGATTTCAGGAAAAAAGAATAATAGGGCTTTTGAGAATGGCATTCATAGATTTTTTCCCCCCTTTTTGTTTGAAGAGATTAGTTTAAGTGTCATAGAAGGTATCAGAGTCAAAAAGAACCTTAAAGGTGATCTAACCCAACACTCTCATCTTTCAGAGGAGGAAAAAGATCAGAGAGTGAAATGACTTACCTAAGATCACACATTGGTTAGAGACTGATTGAAGACTAGAGTTATGGGTTTCTGATTCCAAGTTAAAGACACTTTCTCGGTCTGGATCTTCCTTTGAGTCCCACCTTTGAGATTACCCTGATTTTATCCAGAAAGTAATCAGGGAATAAACAATATAGAGTCAAGTTGTTATTTATAATGTAACATGAAAGCACATAGGGGTAGTATGACATAGTAACTAGCAAGGCAGTTTCAAAGACAAGAGGCTTGGTTTTGAATCCCACATCTGTGACCCATAAGCAATTCTCTATTCTTCTGTTTCTGTCTCGTTCTCTATGTCTGTCTCTCTGTCTGTCTCTCTCTTTCTGTCTCTGTCTCTCTCTATCTCTGTCTCTCCACCCCCTCCCCACCACTACCCAGTAAGGTTAAGATGAAAAGTTGCAAAAAGGTTCCCAGTCAGCACTGTTCGTGACAGTTTCCTCACTGGGAATTCTCTATGCTAATAGAATCACAGGACTGAACCAAAAGGGAGGGAAAAGGAATCATAATCCATTATATAATTATGATAGCATTATATTAATCTTATATATAAAACCAAGGGATTCAGTCCTCTATTCAAGGCCTACCCTGATGTTTCATCATGCACGGAGGTGACTGGGTTTTCAAAGGCTTTATCCATAGAGCAGAAACTCTGAAAAGTAAAACTAGACAAGGAAGATTTCAAAAATGGGCCTGGTGAGAAACTCTGTTCCCCGAGGACTGGCCTAGCTAAATTCAAAGAGGATTTTCACCAGGTTGGTCATAGGATAATGACTTGTACAGTTATAGGAGAGGGGGAAAAGATCCACTAATTTCTTAAAAGGGTATGATTTGTGGCAGCAGCAGGACCATTAACATTTATGAAATCATAAGTCCTTGAAGTACCAAAGGGATTACTTGGATGCTAAATTGAAGGTCTAAGAAGAGAGAAGTTTGGGGTGGGAAGTAGTCCAGGGGGAAGAGGGATTTGAATTGGTTCTTGAACAACAGATAGGCTTGGAGAACTAGGGGAAAAGGGATCAGGGGTAAGAGCAGCAAACAAAAGGTGAGAACAAGCTTGCTGGGTTAGGAAGACCTGCCTGACTGGTATGGAAAATGGTACATGAAAAGTCTTGAGAGATAGGATAAATAGGTAAGGGAAGGATGAATTATGGGGGTTCTTACATTCCATGTGAGACAGAGGCAGACAGAGACAGATCATGATAGGCAAGAGAATCAAAAGTGTCTGAGGTCAGATTTGAACTCAGGTCCTCCTGACTCTAGGGCTGGTGCCCTATTCCCTGCAACATCCAGCCTACCCCAGAAGTTTTAAAATAGGAAAATAACAACATGGTGGTAGTTTCTATAGCCTATACTATGGAATATTACCTTTCCTCAAGAGAAAGTATGTTACAGTAGGAAGAATGACGAATTTGACTTTAGACGATGGGGGTTTGACTACCAATTCTGTCCCTAAGCATATGCATGACACTTGACCAAGTGGAATCCCATCTCTGGGCCTCAGTTTCCTCATTTGTGAAGTGAGGAGGTTGGACTGGATGACCTCCAAGGTCCTTGTGTCTCCAGATATATGATTCCATTTCCCTTGTTGATTAATGTCTTTCAAGACAGGATTTTAGTGAGTCTAGAATGGTTTAGCTTCAGTCTCACCCTGTCATAAGAAAAGGAATGAGATTATCTCTCAATGCCATATAATAAAAGTTGATTCTTGCTATCATCATGTGGAGTGATACAGGGGAGGAGGGAGAAGTGGAATGGAAAAGCAGGATACTGGCAGTTTTTCCTCTGTTCACCCTGCTCCCTCCTCTGCATAATTAATGCTGCTTTAGAAACTTCCTGGAGATTTTGAAGGCCATTAGTTCTAACAGAAGACACTGAAGGGAGCAATGAAGGGTGGGGGAAGGAAGAGATGCTTCCTCCTGTTTCCATCAGACTACATTGCCTGCTCCTTCCTGAATGTCAAAGGAGGCAAAAAAAAAAAAATAGCAGGCATATTCATCCTTCCTCTTCCCACCCACACAGTATTCCAGACAGAGGTAAGGACCTGGGCCATCGAAATAGACTGAAGATAAGTAGACAAGTACATTCATCCACTCCCTGTTATATAAGGGACCAGAGCTCGCATGGCATGACCCAATTGTAACTGTCACATATGCCTCTGGGGAGAGCAAAACACACAGAGCCACCGTTAAATAAAAATGCTTTCTTCCTCCATTTTCCTTGTTTCAATAACCTGAGTAATGTGTCAAGGTCAAATAGGAGAAAGTTTTGATTCTTTGCCTCCTTTCTCACTCTCTGTTTCTTTCTGTCTCTCTCTCTGTCTCTCTTTATGCTCTCTCTCTGTCTCTGTCTCTCTTTATGCTCTCTCTCTCTCTCTCTCTCTCTCTCTCTCTGTGTGTCTCTGTCTCTCTCTGTCTATGTCTCTCTGTCTCTCTCTTGTATGCACACATATGTAGTTACCGCTATCAAGAGATACTGAGGGGAATGTTGATTCTGTAGCTGCCCCCAAGTTAGTCTTACTCCCTTAAGACAACCTATAAAGGCAACATAGATAAAAATGATTTTGTCTGAATGAGAGCTCTGCTGTAAATTACTTTGTTGCTCATCATTTTTTGTTCAGCTGGGCTTTCTCTATTAATAAACCATGGGCCATCCTGGTTACCCTCTACATGAACAGAAAGTCTACCTGGGGTGGGGAACCTGTAGCCACAAGGCCACATGTGGCCCTCTAAGTTCTCAAGTGTGGCCCTTTGACTGAATCCAAACTTCACTTTCTGAGGGAGGATTTCAGCTCAGATCTTTGTGACTCTATGTCCAATGACCTAACCAGTATGACATGAAGCCCCTCAAGACTTATTTCTTGAGGAAGACGAGACTACCATTAAAAAAAAAAGTAGAGAGCATTAATGATGACAGGAAGACTCAGCTCTGGTTAGTCCATGATGGTGAGCTTGCCCAAGTCACTTAGCCCCACTCCTAATTTCCCCTTTTGCAAAAGAAGGGGACTATATTAGCCAGCTTCCAAGGTCATTTCCAAGGTTCAACCTACAATCGTATAATTACATGAAGATTGCTCTTGCTTTCTATTCTACTGAAGAGCTTTCCCAATTAGGTACAGAGATTTGGTTAATGCTGCTGGTTTGTCAGTAAATCGATTAACATTTATTCAACACTGAACATGTACCAGGCATTTTGTTAAGAAGGGTTAAAGAAAAATGTTTTTTTTTTTTTAAAGAAAGAAACAAAATAAAAAATAAAACTAGTCCCTAGCCTGCTACTTCTTGGAAAGACATAAGTCTATGATATTGAATTTGGTGTCCCCTCCTTCTTCCCCACACATGTTAGGCTTGACTTAACATGGCTGACAGCCACCCAGCATCTACTCCCCAAGACATGTAAAAACACGATCATCTTGCTCCAGGGCCAGCAAAGGAAGTCACCGTGCATGTATTGGAGTCATGGAAGGCATCCCAAATGTGTAGCATCCCCCATTCCGCTGACAGGGAGTCAGTTAGACGAGGTAGGCGGCAGATCCCCTCAAGGATCAGAAGGCAGATTGTGTACACAAAGGGGCAGGAAACATACTGAGCACTAGAGACAGGAACATGATACAAGTGGACCTGGGCTGTGTGACCAGGCTCCCAATTCATTAAAGAGTTTGATTTCTGTCGCTGTTGCTATGACAGGTCCTCTGGCTTCCTGTGGCACTAATGCTTACAGCAAATGGTGGTTTTAATCAAAACAATGGCCTGGTTGGGAAAATTAGAGCTTTCAGTCTCAGCCGATTTAGCACCTCTCAGAGATTCTAGGAACTGCAGAAGACAGTCAATAGCAAATAAACTTCAGTATCAGCTTCTGAACAAGAAATGATATTTAAAACAATATACAAGGTGTTTGCCTAGAGGGGTGGATAATAATAATAACAATAAAACCCACATTATTCAATGGCTTTAAGACCGACAAAGTGTTCTACACAGTATCTCCTGTGATGCTCTGGACAACCCTGTGAGATTGGTGCTAGTATCTCCATTTTACAGGTGAGGAAACTGAGGCAGGCAGAGATCCAGAGACTTATCCAGAGTCACATGGCTAGTAAGTATATGAAGAGAGATTTGAAGATAGATTTTATTGACTTTAAGTCCAATGTCTTCTTCTGAACTCCAGAATCAGAAAGACCTAAAATAACAATGGTGTTGCTGTTGTTTTTCTGTAATGTTCAACTCTTCTTGACCCCATGGAGCATCCATTGAGTGTACTTGACAAAGATACTGGAGTGGTCTTAGATTTTTTTCTCCAGTTCACTTTACAGATGAGGAAACTGAGGCAAAGAGGGTTAAATGACTTGCCCAGCATCACACAGCTACTAAGTCTCTGAGACTAGATTTGAACTGAGGTCTTTCTGACTCCAGGTCCAGCACTCTATACACTAAGCCACCTAGCTGCCTCATAAAATAATAATGATAGCTAGCATTTATATAGTGCTTTAAGATTTGTGAAATACTTTACAAATGTTATCTCATTCTATCTTCATAACAGCTCTTGGAGATAGGTGCTGTTATTGTCCCCATTTCACAAATGAGGAAACTGAGAATAGAGATTAAGTGCCCATTTAGCTAGTAAGTGTATAAATCAGGATTTGAATGAAGGTCTTTATAACACCAGAATCAGTGATCTGTCCATGTGACATCTAAACTACTAGTAGTATTGCTCAAATCCCCTCTCAGACATGTCCTAACTGTGTATAGAGGGCTGGTAGCTTTGTCTCTCTGAGCCTCAGACAATTCCCTAAGACAAGTGTTTATGTGCTGAACACACCATTGATTCCACAGCCCCCCAGCACATGAGGGTGGAATGATCCAGATTGAAATATACTTTCTTTCTGATTTTAATGTGTTGATATATTAATTAAAATGAAAATATACAAACATGTGTAATTTTCTAAGTCAATACACAGCCTGCAGGAATCCTTATGTATACTTTAGAGGTAGCTTTGAGTCTGACATCACTGTACTAAGTCAGAAAGCATTGTGATAAGTTTGATGGAGTTCCTACTTCTGCCCTTCATATATTCATAAGCACAGATATACTTCCAAGGGAGCTCCATGGAAGAAGTTAAAGGATCACAGATTTAGAACTAAAAGGGGCCTCAGAGATCATCAAGTCCATCTCCCTCATTTTACAGATGGGGAAACTGAGGCCCAAGAAGGCCCAAAGTCACATAGTTATTAAGTGTATGAAGTGGGATTTGAACTCAAACTTTCTTGAGTTAATCTAACATTCTGTCCACTACACAGTACTGTGGGCATCCAATCCCTAATAGTGCCAACTAGAACAAAGAATGGATCCATTGTACCTAAAGCAAAGGTATTTGAGATTGGGAGAGGAGTGAGGCTAGTGGTGGTCAACATGGCAGAAGCCAGAAAGAGGAATATGGATGAGGAGGGGCAAGGCTGCAACAGGACAGACTGGGAAAACTTGACAAGAATGTATTGGGTTAACAAGCACCATCATCAGTAAGAATAACATTTTTATTTATAAAGCATTTTCACTTTACAACGTTCTTGTTGTATGGCAATCTAGTGAGATAGGTAGGACAATTATTATCATGATCTCAAAGAGAAACCTAAAACTCAGAGAGGTGGTCATGTTTCTATAGTCACACAGCTCATAATTCTCAGAATCTCAGTATCAGAGGCCATAATGTCCATCTTGTACTAGAAATAGAATTCTCCCTCCAACAGGCTACACAATAGGTCATTCAGCCTGGCTTTAAAGGGTGATCTCACTACTACCCACTTTAGGATAGCTCACATTGTCAAGAAGTTTTTCCTTCCCCCAAACTAAAATCTGGTCCCTTTGTCTTCACTGTTGAGGTCACATACCCACATAGATAAAATCACATTTCCAGTTAAGGATGGGATTGTGAAAAGAATGGTGGATATAGGTTCATATGCAATCTCTGTTAATCCTGTCTATGCAATTAGACAAATCACTTAATCTCCTTATCTGTAAAATATAGCGATTGGACTAACTGACCTCCAAAGTCCTTTCAGGATCTAAACCCCATGACTCTAGGAGGCTGTAATTTAGTGGCATTAAATATAAGGATGAATTACAATACAATACAAATTCCTTGGTTGCGGGTATTTCCCAGACACTAAGTTTTTGTTTAGGTCAGAGGTTCTTAACCTGGGAACTGTGAACTTAAAAAAAAATATATTTTGATAGTTATATTTCTGTGTAAATGTTTTATTTTGTTAATCAATTCATTTTATTTTATGCTTAAAAAGTATTCTGTGCAAGGTTTTAAGACAACTCCAAAAGACTCATGATGGAAAATGCTATGCACACCCAGAGAAAGAATCATGGAGTCTGAATGCAGGTTCAAAGCATTCTATTAGCTTTCTCTCTTTTTTTGTTTTGTTTCTTCTTTCTCGTGGTTCATTCCATTGGTTACAATTCTTCTTTGCAACATGACTAAGGTGAAAATGTTTAATGTGAATGTATATGGAGAGCCTATATCAGATTGCATGCTATCTTGAGGAGGAGGGCAGGTGGAAGGAGAAGAAGGTGGAGAAAATTTGGAACTCAAAAGCTTGTGGAACTAAATGTTTTAAACTCAAAATAAATTGATTAATTAAAAATATATATATTCTGAAAAGAGATCTGAGAGTTTCACCAGATCACCAAGGGTCCATGACACATAAAAAAGATTAAGGATCTCTGGGTTAGGCCCATACTGTGTATGTCCAGTCTACCATCATCCAGTATAGGAGTCAACTACTGACCTCAATCTGCTGTTGCCATCCCAGACCCTCATTCTTTGTCCCCAAATCACTCCATGCTGCCTTCTATTCTTTGCCACCTCCTTCACTTCTATCCTCATCTGCTTTTTTTTTTCCCTTTCTCTTTCATTCACCAGCTGTCTTGGTGTGACCTTTTGATAAACTTTTGGACCACAGCAATTTGTGCTATTTAAATATCAGCAAAGTGTATTTTAAATTGAGTTTTGATTAAGACAGTTTGAAGCTTAGCACTCTATACACATACCAATCGGCATGATTCAATGTTCTTGACTGAGATACTGAGAAAGAGAGAAGTCAAGGATTTTCTAAAGGGTCCTTGGCCCTTCTTTCTTGGGCATAAGATGGAAATGAAATATTTGAGAGTTTTGTTTTCCAATAAGATACCTAAATCTGTAAAACTCCTAAGGGGCAAATTGATCTAAATTATATTATATAGCTTGTTTTATGGTTTTAGCATTCTTTATGTAAAATATCTCAGCCAGTCCTCACAGTGTGTGAAGTTGATGGTCCCCCGAGTTCTATATTCATTTTTCATATTCCACAAAAGAGGAATTCATTATTATAACAGGGACCTGTTTCTGTCTGATCTGGCTTCAATAAAGCACGCAGGGTCACAGTATTTGACTAAGTCAGTTCTTTTGTTGAGTATCTCTCTCCACAGTCATCCAAAGCCCAGCTCAAGAACTCTGGGATACAAGAGGTTAGCTTAGTCTTTCTGGTGGGTCTAAAAAGGGAGCTGTCCTCATGTGCTTCCTGGAGAAGCTCTAGTGGCCATACATGGAAAGGCTAACTCTTGGGGCAACTCCCACAGGCTTATACTAGTTGCTAGCTACACCAGCAACATGTACTGCTTCATTTCAGTTAACTACAATAAATGTCCTGTCCCATGATCTGGGTGGCTAGGATACCTAATTGCTACAAATGGCAATGGGCCTCCAATAATTGGTTGTTGTCATTTTTCTATCCCGTTCAATTTTCATGACCCCATTTGGGGTTTTCTTGGCAGAGATACTGGAGTGGTTTTCCATTTTCTTCTCTAGTTCATTTTACAGATGAGGAAACTGAAGCAAAAAGTCAATGACTTGCCCAGGGTCACACAGCTAGTAAGTATCTGAGGCCTAATTTAAAATCACAGAGACCAGTTTAGCATTCTATACATTTCACCACTTAGCTGCCCCTCCAATAATTGGTTATCATGGTTCAAAATATAAACCCGATATACTATGCAGTCATTGACTGGCAGGGTTACAGGGACCTACATAAATAGGTTTGGGGCTGAGTCTGGGGAATTCATTGGTATTTGGGGCATCCTACTTAGTAGTCACCATAATCATGAGCTTCTACCAGGTTTCTATCAACTGTTGGCTCTTTATTCAAACTTGCTTTCTAGTGTTCCTCTAGTTTCCTTCTTGTTGTCCTCTCAGAAATACCTACAATCTGGGGAAGACAAGCACATGGACTAGACTTTCTTCTCCTTCCCTAGAGTATTCTTTCTTGCCCAGGTTTAGTAGCAGGGTTACTATTTCCTTGGGAGATTTTGGAACAATGTCTACAATCCTCGATTCTTTTGGGACCAAAATGCAACAGGAACTACCTGCCCAAACCAAAATGAGTGGGGGGAGGGGAGGAGTCAGCTAACCTTAAGGTCAGTGGGACTCACTGATGCATTAGAGGCATCACTAGGCCTGAGCCTGACAATTAGGCAGTGGTTGGCTCAGAAAGTCCTCTTTGAGACTACTACAGTCTTACTGACCTCTCTATCCCCACTGGAACAGGGTTAGATTCTGCCCCTAATCCCTTGGGGCCACATTAATTTACAAAAACAACAATGATATCCTTGTTAATTTGCCTCATTAAATAAATGTTTGAATTATCCTTTGGTTAATTTAAAATGGTTTGTGTCATCCCTACAGACAAGAAGGAACTTTTGGGATGAAATTTTCTCCTAGCTGCTTGGATTGATTTTGCAATCACTCCAGGGGTTGATCTAGGGCTAGGGACTAGGCAGACTTCCTTCCATGCCCAACCTTGGGAGGGGGAGAAGGAAGGACTGCTACATTCCCAACCCCCCCCAGCCAATTTTTCATCCAGTGGCCCTTAGATCACAACTTACTCCCCAAGGATTTAGTTGTAAAGGTGGATTCTTCCAGTCAATTCACAGTCAGGTTAAGAAACCCTCTTTCTTTTTTTCACCTGTATCTCTTCTCAAAGTTGGGTTATCTGATTTTTCAAGGTCATCTGGCAAGTAAGTCGTATAACTAGAGACATGAATTCAAATGTCCCACCTCTTTGTCCAATGACCTTTCCATCATACCCCACTATTTCATCTCCTGAGGAATTTACAGGTTACTCAAAGAAAGAGTTACAATGTGAGATCTAGCCTATGTGCGTGGAACTAAACAAAGACTTTTTATAATAATGACAATTAGCATTTTGATAGTACTTTAAAGATCTGCACAGCACTTTTCATGTTATCTCATTTGATGTTCAAATGCAAAAGGCTTTTCTTGGTATGGCACGTTCCATTCCAGCTGAACCAACATGGGCTCTTAGTAATCACTCCTTCCCTTTCTAAATGCTCACAAACCATCTATTTTTTTAAAAAATTGTTTTCACTTTAATTTGAACATTCCACCTTCTTCTCTTGTTTGTACATAGGGACAAGATTTGCTCATGCCCAATCCTGCCTCGACAATGTCCATCATCCATTTGGCTCATTTAGACCCAAAGAAGGCATGTTTTACCTCAGTTATTCTAGTGTCCCTGCCTCACCAGCCAATTGCTTTCTGCTTGGCTGGTTTCCATTCTTGATCCTGCAGGCCCCCCAAGTTGAAATGTAACAACTGGGGTGGCTAGGGCACAGCAGATAGAGCACCAGCCCTGGATTCAGGAGGACCTGAGTTCAAATTTGGCCTCAGACATTTAATTCTTAGTAGCTGTGTGACCTTGGGCAAGTCATTTAATCCCAATTAATCTGCCTTTCCCCCTCCAAAAAAAAAGAGAAACAAACAAACAAAAAAGAAAATGTAACAACCAACATTTATATTCATGTTATTGATGGATGTCTTCTGTTTTGATATAACATTGGCTCTTGTGTTTATTTTGTGTAATCTTGGCAAATTATGTCCTCTCTGGATCTTGGTGCCATCATCCATGTAATAAAGAGACTGGATAAGAAACCATGAAGATTTTTCCAGCTCTAAAATTCTATGACACTATCTAGATTCTGTAACCTTTGCTCTAATTTCCCAAATATTATAAAATACTATGCAAATGTGAGTTCTTTTTGCTATGCTTTACTCCTATTGAAGGCACCTAGGTGATATGTTGGATAGAGTGCTGGACCTGGAGTCAGGAAGACACCTTCCTGAGTTCAAATCTGGCATTAGACACTTACTAGCTGTATGACCCTGGGCAAGTCACTTAACCCTATTTTCCTCAGTTTCATCTGTAAAATGAACTGGAGAAGAAAATGGCAAACCATTCTAGCATCTCCTAAGTGGAGCCAGATCCTGATCCTGAGTTGTGAATCAGGCCTGAGGGAAAGTTACATTCCCTTTATCAAGTGTTTAAGGTCAGCGATTTTGTTCAACTAAATTCATCAAATATTTATTAAGTACCTACTGTATGCAGAGAAGCAATGTGCTACAGTGAGTAGAAAGATTGCTGGATCTGAAGTCAGAGGACCTGGCTTCAAATCCTGGCTCTTCTACATACTATCTGCAAGTCACTTAAAGTCTCTGATGACCATTTTCCTTTTCTATAAAATGAGAGAGGTGGACTAGGAGATCTTGTTGAAATCTTCTTCCTTCAAGATCTAGGTGTGGGAGGGGTCTCCTTCTCCATGAAAGTGATCTTGCTATCCTCAATCTTTCCTTTATCACATTCTACATTGTATTATACACATTTATGATGTGCCCTGTTGTCCCTATTGCAAGCTTCTTGAAGGCTGAGATTATGCCATTTTTTCATATTTAAATCCCAACAGCTATCACATTGCATTGTATTCCATAGATGGCTAAAATTTATTGAGTGAGGAAATGGATAAAAGACTCTTGGCTTCCTTCAAGAGTCAGCTAGATCCTGCTTTCTGCAGGAGTATTTTGTGATCCCCCTTCCCTACTCCATCTCTGCTAGTTGTATTTGTCCTTCATTCTCAAAGAGTTTCCATGACATCAGGGAAATGATGACACGACTTGCAATTGACTTGGATTTGAGTGAAGGAGGGCTGTGTAAGGCCACCAGCCTCACATTCTCCTCCACGGCCGTCAGGGTCCAATAGCCAGATACTCATTTGGAGACTAGAGATGGCCCAGGATGCAATGGAAGACCCTGGCCTTTTTAGGCTAAGGCCTTTTCAGGTTCTCACTTTGTGTGAGATAACTCAGCAAATAGGCCACTTTAAGAAGGAATTCAAAGTCTGAACGCTTTAATTTAAAAAAAAAAAATCGAAGTGGGAAGGGAAGACCCCTCAGCGTTGCTGGTCAAAAGAGAAACAGTTACTACTGACATTCTCTCTGAGCCAGGAGGGACCAAAATAGAGCCATTAAGTGGAGCTTGGGCAGGGACCTATAGTGGTCCAAACTGTGAGCTCCAGATCTCCCTCCCTCCCTTGCTCTGTCATACACGCTGTCTCCCCTCACTGGAATATACTCTGTTTTACCTTTCTATGTATTAGTAAAACTTAGTACGGCACTTGGTACGTAGTAAATGTGTAATACATGCTTATTGAAATCTGACCAAGTGAACAAATGAATTTGGGTTTGGGTATGATCTGACTCAGAGATACCTCCCAACTCTGTTATTTTGTTTTATGATATGTTACATGTATGGGAAAGGAACCACAGAGTGGGCCAAAGCCACTTTCTTTTTTTTTTTTTTACTACTTTCAATATTACTCAGGTTATGTATGAACATGAACATTTTTGCAGTCTCTATTTCTGTTCCTTTTTCTTTGTTCAGGCTGCTGCAATATTTAAACGTTGTCAGCAATGTAGGGGGATAATTAAATTTAAGAATATGTCTATTAATTTAATTTATGGGAAAGTTTTCATTAAAAATTTATAGGGATACCATAAAAATTTGGAAAATCTACATTAGGTGAAGGGGCAAAGTGAAATAAATATCCACGCCCCGGACTATTTTTAATATTCAGACTTGTATAGCTGATTAGCACAAAGCTTTTTGCATTTCCTTCAAGGGATAAAATTATATGAGTTTTCGACTCAGGCTTCAAAGTTGGCACTTTGACCTGGTAATAAATCAATAGGTTTTCCTGTCAGGTTGAGTAATCAGCTCTAAATATCGAATTTATCCCAAGGAAGTAGGACGAAAAATGAAGAAATGAAAAATTTCCTTTCTTAATCAATCGTTTCCAGAGGGCAATATTTCAACTACTTCTCATTTACTGATATTAGTACGTGGACTGTAAGCTCTTTAAGGGCAGAGTTTATATCTTACTTATATTAGTATCTATCCTTGCCCAACACACACTAAATACATGTTTGTTGAATTATACCGTATTTTGCACAAATAAAGATCTTGAAGACAACGGAACTTCACATTTAACCTGGAGCCAGGGAAATGAAAAAAAAAAAGTCATCCCCTCTATGCTGAATTCACACTACATAGAGACGGACAGTTTGACTGGACTTACACTGAAAGAATAAAAAGTCACCTAAGCCATATGCATTTTGGCAACTGCAAATTGTCTTCCTATTCCCCAAATATCTCCTTGCCGGCTTGGCTTAGACTTGGCTTATTCTTTGGCCTGATTTGAAAGTTTTCTGCTTTTCTTTTATGTTTCTTTAGAGACAATTGGGGTTTAAGTGACTTGAAAACACAGTGTCTGAGAACAAATTTGAACTCAGGTCCTTCTGAATCTGGGGCTGGTGCTCTATCCACTGTACCACCTAGCTGTCCCTAATTTCCTACTTTTTCTAATATATTAGAGAATGAAGATAATGTCTCCAGAAAGTCATATTACCAAAGGATAATTCATAAGTTTAGCTATTCAAAACCTTGAGTCCTAAAGAAATGAGCCAAGGTGCTAGTAATATGCTATAGGGTATCCTGGCAGGGAAGTGCCAAAGTTTATAAGAGCTAATTGCTAAATTTCCAGAGTGAGCACTTACATCTTGGAAATGGGCACATGCTACATATCAGAGCTTGATTTATTGTTTTTTTTATTGTCTAGATTTAAAAATGTGATGGAAAAAAAAATCTCCAGAATACAGATTAAAATTTAAAAGTATATCCTGTGTAGATTTTTTTTGGTTTTTCTGGAGAGCTGGTTGTTAAATATTTACCAATAACTGCTTCCTTGGATTGGTAAATTCTGGCTTGGAGGAAGGGGGTAGTAATACAAGGCATAGCACGAAGAATGAGAATGGTAGCCTCAGGAGAAGGATGTTGGAAAGGGTGTGACTCCAAATTTCAAAATTTTTTCAGGGCTCATCCCTATGAGGTCAAAGACTGATTATGTCCTATTGTATTTGAGCTAATGAGATCAAAAGCAAGTCTCACAGACATTTCAGAAACAGCTGAATTTAGGACTATCCCTTCACACACTCACACTCACACTCACACTCACACACACACTCCTGTTTGTATCCTCATAGGAAAAATTTAAGAAATTCTTGACTAAAGCAGTCTTTGTTTCAAAGCATAAGGCTTTCATTTTTGGTGGCTAAAACTGCCTGGATTTAGGACCTTTCATCTACTCTGACCTAATTTGTTCCTTTTCTTCCTCTAGAATCTTCTGCTGCTTATGGACCCCAATTAATAAAGGAATATATATATACAGCATATCTAATATTGCAAGAAACACACCTATGTACAACTTGTTTTTCTTAACTAGTGATTTTCGGCTTCTGATTTATGTGTGATAATTACATATGGCCATACTGAAATTTAGAGCCCAAAGGGACTTTAGGCCTCCCCAATACACCTGACTCATTTTTTTTTTAAATATCATACAGTATCTGGGCTGAGAGTTTACAAGGTCATTCTCTGAGAAAGGGGGAGAAGACACGAGATTTGCCTTTTATTGGAATCTTGCATTCTAGACTGACTTGCTGTTTTTATCCAGGTTCTGTAGGACTGACTGATTCTCCGCAGCCAACTCACAGCACATCTCCTGTATGGCTATATCTGCTTTCATCCAATGACTCAAAAGTAATTATTCCTCTTTTGACTGATTGTTCACACCCAGTTTATGCCTTTGATTGATTCAATAGAGTGTTTTCTTTTTTACATCTAGTTTATTGCTGATTGAATGATTCCATTGAAAAGCCTGGGGCCCCCTAATTATTGAGATAAGGGTATGGAACCAACATTTCTCTTGCTTTGAAAAAAGTGAGGTCCAGAGAGTTAAAGTGGCTTGCCTGATATCAGAAGGATAAGAAGTGTCAGAGCCTGAATTCCAACTTACATCACAAGACCATGGGATCATAGACTGAGAACTGAAAGGGATTTCAGAGGCTATCTTATCCGATTGCCTCATTTGACAAGTAGGGAAACTGAGGCCCAGGGAAATTCAATTCTCCGAAGTCACACAGGTAGTAACTGGCAGAGCTGGAATTTCAAACTCAGATCCTCTGACTCCAAATATAGTACACTTTTTTTTCTTTTTGGAGGGGCTTCTCCCCCTTCCAGGGCAATTGGGGTTAAGTGACTTGCCCAAGGTCACACAACTAGTTTTATTTTTTTGTGGTAAGTGTCTGAGGCTGGATTTGAATTCAGGTCCTCCTGACTCCAGGGCTGGTGCTGTATTCACCGCACCACCTTGCTGCCCCTTACAGCACACTTTCCACTTATCAGCCCTGACCTTTGCCTAGTGACCTCTATTCTACCACTCTTTATCAGACAAGTAAGACCTGAGATCTTGTTCCCCCAAGTTTCTACTAATTGATCCCTCTAGTGGCCCAAAAGGAATAATGCAGCTTACAAAGGGAAAATTTGGGGAGATGAATTTCTTCAAATACTTGAATGCATCTCTGATCTCTGTGATATGGCTCCTCCTTGCATGGGGAGCAGGTGGTTACTCTTACCCGCCTTTGTAGCCTATGTAATTTTAAGTAATCAGAGAAGCTGGTTATTTAGTGTTCGGATGACAGAGTTCAAGACACAAAGCAGGTCTGACTCAATGAGCACGGCTTAACCTGTTTCCCAAGCAAATAGCACAAAAGCTACCAAACCCTGATGCAATTTGCCCTGAAAAGCCTGCTGCTTTACTGGGGAAACATTTTTTAATCTTTTTTTATTTTTTGTTGTCAGAGGCTCCCATTAATTTTGTCTGCAATTGCCAGCAAAGAGAAAGAAGATATATGAGGATGAATTATTGATTTCCACTGGAGCCCTGATTAGAACATGTTTGCAGCTCATTCCTGAATGAACTGTTATCTGTAAGACAATAAAAACAAAAATCAGTTTAATTTATCTCTTTAGTTTAGCGCCCTTTATGAAAGGTGGTATTGGTAAAACGACCAAATGCACATACATTATATCCAAATGAACATTCACAATTGACCATGTTTTTTCTATATTATTGCAATTTAGAAATGGCGACTTTCAGTAATGATGTTTCAGGGAATATGAACACGGCTTCCTAACGATTTATTAATGCAATAACTCTTGTGAATCAGGGGACCAAATAGCTTTCTGAGGGTAAAAAATAATAAAATCCTGAAACTGATGGAGGGATAGGTTAGTTCAACTCAACTCTATCCCCTGCATTATTTTAAAAAAATTTTTATTCTGCATTAACCCTTTACCCTTCTGTAACCTTGCTTCTCCCTTCCTGAGCTCTTGAGCTGGGATGCGACATCTCCTAGCATTTGGTAGCTAGGCTGCCACACTCACTCTCTGGAGTTCTCTTTGTTTCCTCTGTCCTTGGAGGTGCTGAAATGGTTTCCTTTTCTTCCATTCTCCCAGTAGATAACTGTGGCAAGAAAAGCTTTGGGGTGCTGAGGGCTCTGGAGAAAATCCCTCATGGCTTGGTGGACTGTCTGAAACCTCCTAAACCCTTCCAGCTGGAAGGTTTGATCTCACAGGTTTTAACTGAACTGTGAAGGCAACAAGATCTCTGCTTCAGCACATCCACTCCAAATTCTGAAACTAGGGACTTAAAACCAGCATCCCTAATAAAACCCACATGCTTTCTTGTGTGACATCCAAAAGAAAGGGGATGAGAAATTATCTGTCTGGTTGAAGCATGAGCCACACCAACATAAAAGCTAAAATAAGATGGTAAGGTGATGGAAAAAAATAGCTAAATTTGGCACCCATTTCAACTGCTTTCCTTTTATTCTTGGGGGAAAAGACTTAATTATGTTCAGAACATGCTCATTAAAATTTTATTTCCTTAAGTATTATAGTTTCCACTTCCCCTTCATGATTTATTCTGAAGTCTTTGTATCAGACTAGGAACCTGTCTCTGTCTATATCTCTTCCTTGTGTCTGTCTGTGTGTTCCTCTATTTCTGCCTTTGGCCCCCTAGCTCTCTGTCTCTGTTTCTGTGTGTGTGTGTGTGTGTGTGTGTGTGCGTGTGTGTATAATGTATACACACATATATGTAGATAGTGGTTTGATTTTTTTCCATTTCTTGTGATACTGAGGAAGAAAGGCCAGATTTGGCTGAATTCTGAAGCTAAGACATAACTATGAAGAACTGTGCTTGTGATTGGAAACCCTGAACCAAAAGATTATAAATAGCATGAGGAAAGCAGGGTGGTCTTAGGGCTGGCATGCTGAACTTACACCCCCCAAGGCCTAGGTTTGGAAGACGTCTCTGGAGCTTCCTTACTGTGAGCCACTTAAGCTTTACTTGGGAAAGACAAGCTGTGATAACTGCTGGTGGAGGGAGTTTAGGCTAAAAGGTTGTGTATTAGTATGAATCACCTGAGTTCTATTCCGAGAATTTACATGATATGGGATACAAAGTATAGATTTTATCTGGCTTATTTTCTGTTCCCTTCTTCCTCCTTACACACACACACACACGCACGCGCGCGCACACATGCACACACGCTTACACACATGCACTCACCCATATACACACTGTCCCCTTAACCAAAACAACTATTTATTTATTGACTACATCAGTATGACTTGGATGTTTTTGATGTGTCTTAATCTGGATAATTCACTAAACCCAGACAAGGACTATGGCCTGGGCACAGGGCTAGCCTTATGAAAGATGTCTGAAATTTTGTCATTAAAGATTCACTCCTTTCATTAAAGCTGTGCTTTCCTCAGCACCCTCTTCTAAAATGTAGCTATTCTTTCACTGGCATGTGATGGCATTATCGCCTTGATGTCACGGTCCTCTCCAAGAATGAAGGAGAAACAACGTTTGTGCGATTCCATGTTACTTTAGAATGAATGAATTTTATCAGAGGCTTTCTGCTGGTTACAAGGTTATTGAAGGAGAGTGGGACAAAGTGCATAAAAGTTTCTGGTGCAGAAATTTTGCCTGTTGTAGTGTATTGAAGACTGAGATTCGTTCTCAGAATTGTGTAGTCCTTTTTCCCCTGTCAGTGATAGAGCCAAGAGAAGGGATGCTCATTATGCATGTAAGGTCAGTCTCTCCCCTTTTGCCAGGCATGGTTCTGAATGAAAAGGAAGGTCACCAACTCCCAAAGAATTGTGGGGGAGCCCATGATTATCACAAACAAATCAAAATATCAGACATATTTGACATGTGAGCTCCCCGCGGCCACACCAGAGATGCCTTGCTAGAAATAAATTTAGGCAATCTGCAAAAGCCAAGCTTTGAGTAACTATCAAACAGAAAGGAAAGGACACTTGGGTACTGAGGCTATCTCATGCAGCAAAAGTTGGCCACTCTTTCTATTAGAAGCAATTAACACAGACTCAGAAGAACCATCAGGAAAGAAGCTTCTGGTGATCTAATCTGGTTGAGTATTCATTACCAAGTCAGTTATTGTAGTTATTTAGCTGTTTTGCAGGAAGATGTTGGGTTCTGAATACAGAAAACTCAAGCAGGGCCACACGAGCAGAGGAATTCCTTAGCTACAGGATACCCGTGGGTCTCGCCCTTTGCTGTTGTGTCAGCTTGGGATCTGCCCATCCAGGACTGGCCTAAAGTGGCATATCCTGTTTGTGTGGTCCCAGGAGAGTGCAAAGCCTGAGTAGCAGCTCCATTGAATTATAGGGTAGGAGGAGGGACCTGGGAAGGACCGGGCAGGTGGCTATTGAAAACTGGTTCCAAACTAAGCTAATAAAGTTTGTGTCTGGTGTCTACTTTCATCTCAAAACACCTAGGGAAGAAGACAGAACAGTGACTATCCCTAATCTTTGAAGTCATTCCACTTCCTAGTTCAAAGTCACCTTCCTTTTTTAGTGGAATACAAAAGAAACAGAACTGGAAAAAAAATCACACCTCACTTTCTAAAACTAGTTTTTATATTGGGGTGAAGTTGATTTTTCATAGGCTGACATTGCCAGCAAGTACAGCCAGGCCCAGGGCTCTCTTTGAATTTGGGTTAAGGAATTCTAAATAAAACCCACATCCCAGAACTAAAGCTTACGTGGATCAGGATCAGTCTTGGGCACGTCTGGCTCGTGCTCCCACCCAGGGCTTCCCCTGAAAACATCAGAAGCAGGTTCATATGTAGGTCTCCACAACAGAAATAGGGCCCTAAGCTCTCATGTAAGCAAATACTCCAACTTGCAGATGGACTAGCTTTATTTAACCTCACAAAAAATCATAAAGGATTCTCACCTAAACCCGTAATAATGATTAACATTTGCACAGAACTTTGGGGTTTGCAAAGCACTTTACATCAATGATCTCATTTGAAGCTAAAAACAATCCTGTGAGGTAACTATAATTCCCATTTTCCAGATGTGTGGACTGGGGCTGAGAAAAAACTACTAGGCTTGCTTAAGGACATTGTAAGGGTCTGAGAAGGGAAGTGAGCTGGAATCTGACTGACTCCAAGTTCACCCTATGTCTGGTACAGCAGGCTGCCTCTACAAGAGATTTTTGCACTCGGGTCATTTTGGCCAAGTCCATTTTTCAAAAAATGCAAGAATGACTCAGAAAAAAAAAGTGAGCCAAAATCTGAATAGGCCACATAGCTTTAATTCACAAAGGCAAAGAATCTCTAATTGGATGTTAAGATGGGGTATCTCTTGTAAGTTTGGTGCTGCTGGTCCAGTGTTGGCTCATATACTGCCCAGGACATTCTGCCTTTTTATAAATTCTCCTGCTTCCTTTGCAGAATTATGCTTATAGGGGTATAATCAATAAAAAACATAAATGCTTGTGTTACATTGCCATTAAGAACAGAAACAACTGTGTGAAACTCTCTTTGTGTGAATGATAGCTAATAATAATAGTTAACATATATAGCTATAAGATATACAGAGTACGTTTACCTATATTATCTCATTTGGTCTTGCCAACAGTTGTATGAAGAAGGGAATATTATTATGTTCATTTTACAGATGAGGTAACTCAGACCAAGAGAGGCAAATAGGTAGCACAGTGGGCAAAGTATTGGATTTACATTCTAGAATCTGAGTTCAAATCTAACCTCATTTATCTTACCAGCTATGTGATCCTGGTCAAGTGACTGCCTCAATTTCTTTATCTATAAAAGGGGATAATAATAGTACCTTTCTTCCAAATATGTTGTGAGGAAAAAAATGTGATATTTGTAAAGTACTTTGTAAACTTAAAAAAAGCAACATAAATGATAGCTATTTTACCATTAATATTCACCCAGAAGTGTCTGAGGATTCAAACACAAGACTTCCTGACTCCAAGCCACTCTACTATGCCACATGGAAAATTTTCCAGAATCTTTTTTCAAAATCTGGAGTCTGATTCTCCCTGATGCCACAAATAAACCCAGCAGCTCTCAATAAGAGGAAGTTCATGGCCATAGCAGTCTCAAGCAGAGTTGTTTGTCTTTTTTGGGGAAAGGGAGGCATTGATGAAAAAACAGATGGAAAGGAAATTCAATGATAAAACTCAGTTTGGAGAATTTGAAGCTGATTGAATGACCACAGTTAAGGAAGAGTGACTGGATCAATGTCATTAGAAAGTGAAAGAGAGAAGATAGGAGAGATAGAAAAAAGAGAAACAGAAGAAAGAGGAAAGAGAAGAGAGGAGACAGAGAGACAAACAGAGAGAGACAGAAAGACAAAAAGAAAGAGGGACAGAGACTGAGACACACAGAAAGACAGAGAGTAATGGAGTAGACCAGAGATCTGTCCTTGGTCCTATGGGCATCTGCACTTTTTTTTTAAGTGAACACATTGGATAAAAGCATAGCTAGTTTAGCGATGGAAGGGAACTCAAAGGTAATCTGTACAACCTCCAGCTAATGGACCAAAAAGAATACATTTTATTTTTTTAAAAAATCAATTGCCTTTGTTAGTTTCCTTATTCACTGATTCAACAATTATTCATGAAATAATTCCTATACTATGCTAGGCACTGAAGGACATACAAAGGAGAAGAAAATACAGTCCTTGCCACAAAGAGCCTTTGTTCTACTTCCTTACTTTTTCAAAAGTCAAGGCACCAGGCAGGAAATTTGAAAAAAAAATCATGAACAGTGTATCAGTCTCAGTGATACATGATATCAGTAAACATGATAACTCTAGGCCTTTGAAAAAAAATAAATTGAACAGTTATGTCCCAATGCTGTAGCTCTTTCAGACAGTTTTTAAGCCTTCCTCTGCTAATGGTGATAAAAACTGACTCTCTGCTGATGATTAAAGAATTTTTCTCATCACACTACACATCTAGCATTTTCCATCTCATGATTACCAGGGTCTTGGCTTATTTTAAAAAGTAGAATATTATTGGTTCCATTTAACTTCTTGCTACCTGATTTACTTTGCTAGCCCGAGATGTCCTTTCCATCACAGGCTCATAGGATCATAGATTTAGGGCTGGAAAGGCCTTTAGAAAACACTGAGTCAAAACTCTCATTTTACAGATATGGCCAATGAAGCACAGAGAAGTTAGCACCTTGTTCAGACAGGGTCCTTAGCCCTACATCTTCCCTGTGCAATCTGTATGTTACCAGAATGGAGCTTCAAGGCCTATAAATTCTCTAATAGAAGTGACACTCCTTCTCATGGTCTTTTGTTGAATGTCTCCTTTTATATGATGCATTATCCATTCCACAAAGTAATGAAAAATGACTGGGCTTGAAGGCTAAAAACCTAGGTTCAAATCATTATGCCTTTGAGCAAGTCAATCAGTGTCCTTGGGCTTCAATTTTCTTTTCTGAAAAACTGGAAGACTGAATTAGATGATCAAACAATCCCCCAGGACTTTTTTCACATTACTTGGTAACTACTCCAATACATGGAATATCCAATTGCTTTATCTTACTCCGACTACATGAACAACCAGCTCTTTTTTCTGGTTATACATCACTCCCATGATAGCTTTGACACTACTCTTTGCATGTAAATCATGAATTCAATGAAGCAGTCCATTCATACTCACCATATATCTTTCCATTGTCTTTTGACTCATTGGAGATTTTAATTCATCAGATGACTCTGTTTCATATCTAATTACAAAAATACCAATGTCTTAAAAAAATGTGACATTGCTTCAGGAAGAATCTTGTGGATCATCAAAAACACTACACAATTTCTCAAATGCAATCCAGTTTGTTTTCACTTTCTTATTCCATTCTTATTGTCTGTAAGAGTATCTGCCCAAAACATATATACTGAGGGAAAAGTTCAATGATATGTTCATTATATGAACCTTTGTTAGTCACTTGCCAGTCTAACCATCTGTCTGGACAATAGGAGACCAAAGATTTCAGAGCAAAACTGCCAGCAAAAACACCATATGGGCCCTACTAAGGGTCTCTTTTGAGAGACAGCATGGTATAATAGCTCAAGGGAAAGGCTTGAATCCAGAAAGACTTGGAGTCCAGCTGAGCCTCCTAGCTGTGTGACCAGTGAAGACTGCTTAGTCTTTCAGAATCTCAGGCAACTCTCCAAGAGGAATTTTCATTTTGCTATGGTGGAGGGGATTTCCACAACTGAAGAT
>NW_027185804.1:13269842-13307342 GCF_028583685.1 Petaurus breviceps papuanus
TCTCTCTCTCTCTCTCTCTCTCTCTCTCTCTCTCTCTCTCTCTCTCTGTACATATAGATAACTCTCTCTCTATATGTATGTGTACACACACATGTATACATGTGCACAGTCTAGATATCACATATACATACTTATACAAACACATGTGTGCATGACCATTTACATGAACACACATGTAAATGTGTGTGTATTCCTCTATATAGAAATCTCCAGAACATTGAACAATATAAACCACAAGGAGTCCCAGATGTTCTTCTGTTTAACTATCCTTTTCTGTTGTGTTTCTTAGTAGACCAATTTCCACCCTCTACCCCCACATTCTTATAACTCTTGATTCAAATGACACTTCTGTACAATAGCTATTTGTAAGTGGGAGGTGGCAGGAAGAGAGATTCTACAGTTCAAAAAACATTTTCCTCTTATATATGGGCTTCCTCTCATGTTAGTTTTCATTGTAGAAAGTTTAAAATAAATAACAAATCGGGGTTAAAATAAATCCATTTTTTCCTGTCCTGTGAACTCACAAAAAAAAAATGAGCTTTTTAAACCTGGTAAGAGAATCCTTCTGGGTTTTTTTTGTTTTGTTTTGTTTTGTTTTTTAGCATCAGGCACCCTTGAGAGGCCAAAGGTAACAGGTTCTGGTTTTGTTTGCATCTCATTTTTGCTTTGGTAGTATACAAAGGAGAATAGACTGTCGCTACATCGTTGGTCAAAATCACACAATTACACCTGGTCTTATGCTTAGTCAGACAAGACTTCGTTTTCTCCCTTGTTGAGTTTGTAGTGTTTCAAAGTATCATTTAATGTCAGAACCCAATTCATGGTCTGTGGTTCTTTACTTCAAATGTATTCAGTCCAATTTCCTGTTCCTCAGAGATTGTCTCCTATTTGAAGGGGGGAATTAATCAACACATATTTGTTGAGCACCTCTTATATTCCAGGCTCTCTATGCTAGCCACTGTACATACAAAGACAAAAATTAAATAGCTTTTGACCTCAAGAAGTTTGCATTCTATACATATAGACTACATGTATGCATATTATATATACAAAATAAATGTAAGATGGTGTGGCAGCAAGCACCCCTGTGTCCCCAGGGTGGCTGCCAATACAGGTTCCTGGATCTGCTTTGATAAAGGAAAACAACTCAAAATGGGTTAACAAGCTTACTTTAATCAGTCAAACATGTATCGTTTACCTAGTTCAGGGGAAAGAGGTCAGCACCCCGAACTTCAGAATATACAGACAAAATTATCAAGACAGAGAAACAGATCAAGTAGACAACTTCCCAAACTGTCCAACCATTACATCCGTACCAAATGAACATCTGGGTTTTTCAAAGCCTAGGAGGGGCTCTGTAGCAGCAACGGCTTCCCAGAGTCTCATCTGATCAAATCACAGAACACGTCTGAAAGTGAGCCCCAAAACAAAGCTACACATCAGGGCTTATACAGCCTTCTCCTGGCTCAGAGAATGTAACAACCTTATTGACCCACTGGCCAATCAAAAAGTATCTACTGAAAAACAAGCCTCCCACCCCAGGCTCTAGGTGTACCTTAGCCTAGGGGTAGGGAAGATCTTAAAAATTTACATTCCCATTACAGATGGAAAGACCAAGGGATGCTCTCTTAAAGAAAGTGATACTTGAACATGGCTTTGAAGGAAACTTGGGATTCCAAAAGAAAGGAGTTAAAAAGGAACACAGTCCAGACAAGAGGGTTTACCGGTGCAAAGGTAGAGAGGTAACAGATGGAATATTGGATGAAAGAATCACAAGGGCCAGCTTGGTTGGACACAAGAATGCACAAAGTGGAGCAACATACACTCTAGGATGATGGGTTGGTATTACATTAGGAAGAATTTTAACTACCAAATAGAGGAGTTTTAATCTGACCCCAGAGGTAATCAGAAACCAATAAAGTTTAATGGACAAGGGAGTGACATGGTAAGCAAGACCTATTCTTTGATATAAAACCATAAGGGATGATTTTGGTCACGTGCTAGAGGGAACTCAAGCTGCTTTTGGTACCAACCCTACCATTGGAGTCTCCATTAAACCATCAAATTGAGACCTTGGCTTCCATGACCAAATCTAGCAGCTGGGTAGAACATGTATCTATTAAAGAATAAATATACATATATCGGGATGAATATTTGTAGAAGTAAGAAAGGCAGTCTGGAACCCTAGAATGGGAGTCAGGAATTTGGAAAATGGAAGCAACTTCAGAGAACAGGTAGTCCAAATCATGTTGCAGAGAAGAAATATGGAATTTAACTGCTAAGGTGCACAACCTTAAAACATGTCATCTTCCATCTCTGGGCCTCCATTCTCTCATCTATAAAATGAGGGGGTTGGCCTATGTGATCTCTAGGGTCCTGTCCATTCTGACATTCTATGATTCTCATATTAATAGAAAGGAGGGTTAGGCTTAACTGGAAAACAGATGGTATCATTAAACTAGCACTTGCTGGTTTTACCATTCATGGGGATTGTTTATTATATTTTTTCAGTGAGAAAAGATACCAAAAAAAGATGTTTAGGGTTCTGATCTTTTTCCAATGTGCTCACTTCAAATCCTTTGCCTTTGACTGGAATCTCTTGGGATTTTCAAGGTATCTTTTAATCAAAATCTTAAGCACAGACCATATAATAGAACCAGACTTTTCCTTCTATATACACCTAGGGACTAGGGAAACTATTTCCCTTTTCTTACACAATCACTTCTCTAATGGAAAATATGTTTCAAATTAGGCATTTATTTCATGAATGAGCGCAGTGTGAATGCGCTAATGTCAATAATAGAAGAACTATTAAAATGAAAAATGCACATTTCAGGTATTTCAGCTAAACCCTTGGTTGAATCACCTTGAAAATACTAGTGTCTCAGCCCTTAACTCTGGAAACCTCCTTCATTCTACTTGATCACAGTTCATTTTGAAAATGAAAAAGTAGGAGGAATAGCTGGTTCAAGGACAGGTAGTAGTTTAGGAGACTTCTTTCTCGGTCAGTAGTTTACCTATAGACTATTTAACGAGTCTATCCTACTCAGTTCTTTACAAACATGTGCTTAATATTTTGGGAAGGAAATATTATTATGCCCATTTTGTAGAATGGAAAAGTAAGGCGTTAAGTGCAATTGTATGACCTGGCTACAGACAGAGAAAATTATCATCAGAGTATGGAGTAGAATTCAGAAATTCTGGGTCAACTCCATGTTATGCTTAGCTCACTAGATTAGTCCTCTTTTTCCACTTTGCCAAGATTTAAGTAAGGTCTCATTGGAAAGGAACAGGTTACATTTTTGTGAAGATATTTTGTTAGCCAGAACTTACCAACCAATAGGTGATCTCAGTGACGCTATCCTGGCAAGGAAATTGAAGAAGTTTCCTCTTTTTTTCTCAAGAAGCAAGTATGGGCTTTATTTTTAGTCTGGTGGCTCAAAATCTGAGAAAGTAACTTCAAAGAATGCAATTATTTTGATGACTTTGGGAAAACACAGTGAAGGTCCACAACTACACTAGCCCCACTCAGTCTAGCTCCCTAATCAATGTGCATGACAACTACAGACAAGATGAATGCTAAAAAGGATGGGTTTAATTTAGTTCCTTTCCCGTCTTGCCAGGTTATGGGACAGGGAAGATGTCAAGCTTCCTGAGACTAGAGTTATGATAGAAATCAAAAGGAATTTTGGATCAAGAATTAGACTGAAAGACCTCAAGCAATATCAAGATGGTCAGAAGACAAATTTAGAAATGCCTAAGTGCTTTTGTATAAAGGATAGAGAGTTAGACGTGAAGTTTTGAAGTACAGAAGACCTAGGTTCAAATTTTCCTGTCAAATAATTACTAGTTGTTCGACCTTGTATCATTAACTTTCCTGGGTCTTAATCTTCTCATTCTTAAATAGACACAATAATAATGTCTACCTTGCTGGATTGTTGGGTTGATCAAGAGAGATAATGTGAGATAAAGACCTTTACAAATCTTAGGGCACTATGTAAAAGTAAATTAGTACTATTATTATTATTATTATTATCTAGCTAGCTGGGTGTGGTTGACTAGAATTTGCATCATAAATGAGTTAAAGATAGCCCAGGACTAAAAGCTTAAGAGTTCATAGATTCCTCAAGTGAAGGAAAACCATATTAAATCTGAAGACCAGGATATGGCAGTAGAGAGCAGTAGCAGCTCAGTGAAGACTACTAACAGAAAGCAGATCTCTAGTAGACTGCAGTTCAGTGGAGACATTCAGCAGAGATGAATTCAGCATAATGACATTACTAGAGGATGTCTGCTGTTCTGCAGTATCATGAAATATCTCTTCTGCTCTGCGGGAAAGGCAGGGACTACTCCAGCCATTCATGTTTCCTGGCCATATGTATTCTCTATGTGTGTACTCTTACATGTATATTCTGTTCTCACATATTCCCTATGCATATCCCCTCCTCCATTAACTATGTGGTAATTATTGGAATAGTATACCCTTATGGGCCTGGGAGAAATCTTTCTTGTCTCTTATTTTGCTTTGCTGTTTGGTTAAATATCTTTTACCCTGAATTAATGTGTGCTCTGGTTGATCTGATAAAAGTGAACACACTGGTAGGGGCTCATAAGCTATGGTACTGAGTGGAAGCAAAGTGCTTCAAAATTGGAGTATATTCCTGGAGGCTCATAACCCTGGCTTAGCCATCCATATTATAAAGCTCTTTTTCTTATCCAATATCCTTTTAACTAGTACTCTCTTTTAACTGCTACTCCTGCATGCCTGCATCTATAGCACTTTTATAATTACTTTCATTAACGAAAGCTCTTTAAGACTACAGAATCTTGAAGTGTTTTTGATCATGAAGAAGAAATTAAATTCTGGTCTATATAGCTAAAGAGGTCAGGTATAATATATTTTATTGTATCCTAAGTCTTTGATAATTAATGTTCCCATACAAAAGAATAGATGTTAATTTAAGGAATCAGAATAGTTGATGAATCAGAACATTTCATCCCCCAACCTTGAGAGATAGTTGACTAAATTTATAACATTAATATGTTATTCAATCCTGTGAGCAATGAGTTTAACTGAAAAGCAATTTTATAAGAATCTTATATTCTCATGACAGAAGACAGCACAAAAAAAAAGCAGGAAAACTATGGGTAGGGCTGGGGAAGGGGATAATTCGTGGTATAGAAATATACAGGAAATAGTATAGAGACCTAGTTTTGGGGAAGATGAGACAAAAACTCACTCATGAGAGTCTGGAATCCCAGGAACAGAGTCAAAAGTTCATTGGGGTAGGGGAAAAGAAGAGGATAATTTCCTAAAGGTTCCTTTTAGACATTTGTGGCTAACAATTTATTATCCCCCTCTGAGAAGTATTTGCATTTTAATGAGGGGATTCTTCCAAATGAATGTATCTCTAATAGTGAAATATCAGATATTTGGCCAGATCTCCACATCTGGGGTTATGGAGAAGAAGGCCTTTGATACTCCTATCCTACAGGTAAGTTAAAGCATACTTGGCCCCCAAGTAAGGTCATTCCTTTAAAAAAAATTAAGAGCCTAATAGAGTGGAAGTTAGATCTAGATCACAATTTAAGGGTTGAGTAGCTGCAATACTCCTTGGACCTCCCCTTTTACTATTTGGGTCCTGTTTGAAAGACTTACTCACTATAAAAATTCTTCTTCCTCCTCCTCCTCCTCCTCCTTCCTCTTCTTCTTCTTTCAAACAGGACCTGGACGTGGGATTTCATGGGTATACATAGTTTTCATTCCAATACAGTGGCACTCTCTCTGAAATTTATGGTCTTAGAGAGCTGCCTTGACCACTGAGAGGTTAAAGGCAAGATCAGAAATCAGATATTTCAGTCTTTGTTCTTAAGCACTGTGCACTGTCTCTACTGTATGATTTAAACTATTAATAAAGTGGAAGGGGAGAGAAATGCTCCTTCCTGAAGGTTCCATATAGAGAGAATGGGAGGTCCCTACTTATGATGCTGAGAGATCACTTGGCTAAGCCCACAGGGTTTGGGCACATGTAAAGGTCCCCCTGGGTGAAAGGGGCTCCCAGGCAAAGGTAACAGGTAACAGGTGGTTGAAGAGACAGGAAGCAGAGAAAGGTTGGATTATTGCCTTTTAATAATGACTCCAAGGGAACTTTTACATGGCAGAGATTGTGTAAAATGACCTCTAAATTCCTTTCAAACCTGAAAGATTCTGTGACCCTTGGAAGAATCATTGGGTTTAAAAAAAAGGGAACTCCACAAGGAGTCACTAGAGTCTAGAAGAACTTTGAGAAATTTGATGTCAGATAGACAAAGAAGCCCTCAGTTAAATATTCAGCCAGCCAGACACAAATCCTAATTCCATGAGATGGAGGGGAGGGGGAGGGGTTGGAGGGAGGGAGTTGGGCAGGGGGAGTGAGGACAGCTTTAGATATCAAAATCCAAATGACACAGAATATAAAGAATGTTTAGAATGAGATCTGTTCAACATAAAAATTCCACAAATAAGCAGTTATGAGGTCTATGAGTACAATTCTTCTTTTTGAGATTGCATTTGGTATTGGTTGTGAACTCCTGGAATTCTAAGTTTCATTTGGGTTCTAATAAACTCTGAAGTCTAATCATGAGACAGAAGTGGTATGGAAGTTTGCTTGTTTGTATTTTTACTTGATTGTTCATTAGCAAATTTAACAAGTGGTTATTTCCCTTTCACTGATCCCAAAAAGTAGTTCATTGAATTTAGAGCTTGAAGGGAGATAAGAGATCTTTTAACCTAACCCTTTCATTTTTTTCAGAGAGGGAAACTGAGGCCCAGGAAAGTTTAGTGACCTTACCGAAGTCATTGGATCACAGAGTAAGAGCTGGAAGTTACTTCAGAGGGAGGTGTGTGCTGGCACCAACTCCAATCTGCCCTCAGAGCAAACTATTAAATTTTCAGTGTAAGCATCTACACCTCAGACATCAGCAAAAACTACAAATCAGGGTTTAATTTGTTGTTTCATTTATTGTCTAAACCTAAGATATGGATGGAGAAAATGTTGACGATGCAGCTTAGATTTAAGAAAGTATCATGGGCACTTTTTTTTTCCTTTAGAGAGTCAGCTGTCTAACTTGACTGGTAGCTGGAGAGGGTCATCCAGTCTTTGATTGAAAGCGCTCCAGTGAGAAGTAACCGGGTACCTTTGGAAGTGGCCAATTCCATTTTGTGTAGCTTCAGTTATCAGGAAAATTTTTCCTGCCCTCAATCCTAAATAAGTTCCTTTGTAAGTCCCACCCATTGCTCCCAGAATGCCCTTTGGGGACACACAGACAAGTTTAACACTTTCTCCATGTGACAGTCCTTCAGCTGCTATGTCCCTTCCCCTGCATCTCCAGTTCTTCCAGCTGACCCTCACATGCCACGGACTCCAGGCCCTTCACTATCATGCTTATCCTTCTCTAGCTGCTCTCCAGCTCATCAGAGTCCTTTCAAAAATGGGTCCCTAGCACTCAAATAATGTCATAGATGTGCTCTTATCAGGGCAATGTATTACAACAGCCTCATCACCTCCTGAATGCTAGAACTCTATCTCTCTCATGTAGCCCAGGATTCCACTCATTTTAAAAATAAGAGCTAGCATGTATATAGCACTTTAAGGTTTGCAAAGTACTTTTACACATATAACTCATTTGACCCTCACAACAGCTCTGTGAGGAAGAGACTGTTATCTCCATTTATACAAAAGAGGAAACTGAGGCATGGAGTTAATGCAGCTAGTTAAGTCTGAGGCAGGACAGGAACTCAGGTCTTTCTCTACGCAGGACTCTAATTGCACTCTTGACTCATTGATTTTTAATTTAAGCAAGTAAACTTCACTAAAATACCCAGTTGTTTTTCAGATGAACTGATGTCATCACACCTCCCCCATCTTGTACTTGTGAAATTGTTTTTGTTAAAAGCCAAGTATAAGACTTCACATTTTCTCTCTTAATTTTAATCCTATTAGTTTCAACCCAATGCTTTAGCCCGAAAACATATTTTGGAGTCTTCCCTCTGTCACCCAGTATATTTGCTATTCTTTCCATCTGTGTCTATCTGGAAATTGTTAATAATACCATCTATGCCTCTAAGTTATTGTTAAAACATAAAACAAAGGAGTTGGATTAGATGATTTCCAAGATCTTTTCCAGCTCTTTCTAACACATCAGTCACCCCACAAGAGATTTCCCTTCAAATGGCCAACAATCCTTTGTCCAGTCTCTTCCTTCTGTGCCTTCCTTTCTAAGTTGAAAACTCATTAATCTGCTAAACTAATTAATTTAAATGAATAATTGGTGGTCCCCTCCCAGACCATTCAACAGGAGGCTTCTGGAGATTGCCTTTAAAAATAAGTACCACTTAATGGCACCAGGGAAGGATAGTTAGAAATATTTTTCTCCGTTATTCCATTTTTAATAATTTAGGGCCATTGTTTTCAGGACATGGCAATCTCTTGTTAATAAAGTTATTCTTATATTCTCAAAATGAATGATCTTATAGCTACCCAAGAAGCTAAGTCAGTGGGAAAAAAAGGCAGAGTCTGAAAGATTCAGCACAGATGAATGAAAATAAGAAGTAGCTAATTCAGCCCAGGTGATGATCTGCACATCATTATTTTCTAGTCGAGTTTATAAAATGAAGTCTTTGTAACAGTTTCCAGGTGCCTAAAAAACCTCAGACCTATAAAAAGCACTCCAGTTTGTAGAGAAAATCTTAAGTGAGATGGTATAGCCTGTCCCATCACCTAAGGAAAAATAAATTAGAGCCTACTGGGAAAGAGACATTCAGACTCAACAATTCTTTGTGCAAAGTGTCTTAGCCTTGTCTGTCTGAGCTGAAAAATTCACTGGAAGGAACTGGAAGGGGGGGGGCCTTTATAAGACTGGCTTCCGGGGAAAGGGTTTGTTAAAGTCTAGTGGTATTACAAAAAAAGTGGTCCCATATGGAATTAAGTTTTAAGGCAAGTTGTTTCCACTTCCATAAGTCAGAATCTTTTTATGGTAACAAAGATTCTCAGTATGTTGGCCTAGGCTATAGTTTGGGGTTGGTTGGAAGGCTCAGATGTTGTATTTTTTGGTGACCCTACATTCTCAAAGGCACTACCAGTAGAGAATAGGTTTTAGCAGGTGCTATCAAGCTATAGAGGTTTCAGGTTGGGCCCGATAATTGACTGTCCAAGGTCCAACCTCACTGATGTCATCCAAGGTTCCTGGATAGGTTGGCTGGCTAGCTTCCTTCAAGGTTCAACTCCAATGCCACCTCCCATAGGGAGACTTTCCTAACACACCCATGGTTTCATCTTCTTGGTCCTCTTACCCTCCCCAAATTACTTTGAATTTATTATCCATGTATATGATACAGGCTCCCAAAAGAGTTTAAACTCTCTGAAGTCAGCATGGCATAGTGACATAGACCCATCTCTGGATTTGGAATCAAGAAAGCTTAGGTCCAGATTTGATCTCAGAACTTGTGTGATTCTGGGCAAATTATTTAACCTCTTCAGGCTTCAGTTTCCACATCTGTAAAATGAGGGAGCTACAGATACTTAATGAATGCGTATTGAATATCCACCAAAGGATGATGAATTGTCTAGTCACAGTATCTCTCTCAGATTGGCCAGAGATATAAAGGGACAGTGATCTGTGTCTGTGAAGAGTGTGTACCTACAGTGATGAAATCATAGATCCTTGAAGATCTGAAGACGTGAGCATGCACATAAAAAGTGATTTGAGCATGGCACCCAGAGACATAGGCTTAAATTCTGTCTCTTCCACTGCCTTAAGTGCTCTGAACAAATTGTTCTCATTCAGCCACTCTACCAGCAGCAGTCTTCACATGCTTAGGGTAGCCATCCCTCTAACTCACCAGTGGCTTTGGAGCACTTAGAGCTTGGTCAGGCATTGAAGATGTCAAGGTCATCCACTGCATCCCAGGCCATCACTGATCATGGGGTGTTCTTGGCAGAGATACTGGAATGGTTTGCCATTTCCTTCTCCAGCTCATTTTACAATAAGGAAACTGAGGCCAACAGGGTTAAGCGATAACACCGCTAGCAAGTATCTGAAGATGAATTTAAACTCAGGTCTTCCTTAATCCAGGTCTGGTACTCTATCCACCTAACTGCCTCCTTAACTCCCCAGGAAAATGTCTACTTGAAGGGGCAGCTAGGTGAACAGAGTACTA
This sequence comes from Petaurus breviceps papuanus, assembly GCF_028583685.1. Classification (NCBI taxonomy): domain Eukaryota; kingdom Metazoa; phylum Chordata; class Mammalia; order Diprotodontia; family Petauridae; genus Petaurus; species Petaurus breviceps. Next base: position 13,280,041 of record NW_027185804.1, read on the forward strand.
GCCCTGGGTCAGGAGGACTTGAGTTCAAATCTGGCCTCAGACACTTAATGCTTACTAGCCGTGTGACCTTGGGCAAGTCACTTAACCCCAATTCTCCGACCCTCCCCATTACAAAAAAAAAAAAGAAAATTTCTACTTGAGATGAGAAGCGCTCTCATTTTTTTGTTTGTTTTTGTTGTTTTGTTTGTTCTTTGTATTCATAGCACTCTGCATGTGATCTAAACTGATTTCATATGTAGAGAAATCCCAGTGAGTAAAGTCCCTCTCCCAATACAGAACAGCATTTGGCCTCTAATTTACTGTCCAGTTGGCTGGGCCACTGAGACTTTCCCAGTGCCATCTAGCTTGTATATATTGGAGACCAGACTTGTATCCAGGTTTTCATGAAGCTGAGGCCCGACCTCTACCCACTGCAGGAGCTCTTAATGTGGATCCATAGACCCAATTTCAAGAGGGCATATGAATTTATTCTGATAACTGTACTTCAATATAATTGATTTTTTTCCTAATCTTATGTATCTTATTTTTTGCATTTAAAAAACATTCTTCTGGGACAGCGTCCACAGTCTTGACCAGATTGCCAAAAAGGCTCCATGGCATCAAAAAAGGTCAAGAATTCTTGTACTACCATCCTGTATACTGGAAGTGCTTAATAAATGACTACTGAATGAATGAATCAATCAACATTTATTAAGATATTGCTATATGCTAGGCACTATTAAGCACTGAGGACACACACAGAGAAAGGCCAAAGACAGTCCCTGACCTCAAGGAGTTAGGCATATCATTCTATATGCCTCAAAGCAAGTGTTTCTCTATTTATCTTGGTTTAGCTATCTTAGGAAAAAAGGGAGTCTTCCCATTCCTTTATTGTTCATGGTGAGGTGTGCTGGACCATTGCCATCGATACCTAATTCTGTTCCTCTCCTAATGTAACTGGCACCTTTCAGCAGGGCTGGGTTCTGCATGTGCCCTTGGCTCACTCTTCAAGAAATGAAGTGCTATTAGCAGAGAAAACCGCAGGGCTCTTCAACCAGCCACTCCACAATAGGCAGGCTTTGCTTACAGGGAATAAATCCCTGAGTACCACATTCTCTTTGAAGGGTCAGCAAGATCTTGAAGGAAGCAGATTTCAATCCACAACCTCCTGCTGCTCCTCGTAGGGCCTGGCAGGCAAGGCTGAAGAAGGCAGCAGCCCTTGATTGGTTCTCTCCTCTGAACAATGGGAGATGGGACCACTTCAGCTCCAAGCTCCTCAGAGTGGTGCCTTTGAAAACAATGACCGAATTTCATTTTCCAATTTTATAGACAGAAAATGAAAACCAAGTGGAAGTGATAATCCCTAGCAGAGAAGATTAATCTCACTGAAATGGCTTTGAAAACCACTGTAATTTTATTAGGCTGAATATAACGGTTTACATTTTTCTCTTTAGTCAAAACCTAGAAGAGGCAAAATAGTACTTTTATAAAACATAAGCTAAAGGTGATGAGTGTTTGGGAAAAAGTTACTATACATACCTGATGATCCAGGCCACTACTCTTGGCAGGCTAGAACCCATAAAAAAACCCTTTGAGGGAAGAAACCATCTTATATTGTATAAGACCTATTCTGGATGTGCTCTGGCTCCTTGGATCTGATTAGGAGAGTTGTGAAGTTCATTTCTTCCCAAAATACACCTTCCTTGGGTATTTACATGTGAATATAGCAGGAGAACATATTATATGTGTAAATAATGTTTTACCATCACTAATTACTCTCAGAGAATCTGAGAGAGGTGTAAAATTATTTACACCTGAGAGCATGGGAAAGTGAGATAAAAAGTGTCAAAATATTTCTAAAACCAAAGTAAGGGAAAGACTGGGAGATTTGCACAATCTTAAAGCCCCATATAAATCCTAGTTGTTATTGTTATTATTTCTGTCCCAGGTGAGAACAATTACTCACATTTCATTTATAGTGTCCTCTTCCAACAAGGTCCTCTCCCATTAAGGTCATCTTCTATATTATAGATTTAAAAGGAATAGCAAGTTATACACAATAGATTTGCTATTTCATGCACAATCATCTTTTTTTATGTTATACTATGTTATGGAAATATTTGTTTTATTCCATAAATTAAAAATTAAACAAAATTTTAAAAACAAAATGTGAGAGTTGGGGGCAAAAAGAAACTTATTTGTATTCTTAATGAAAAAAAAGTTACTAAAAAAAATCCTCTCCCATCAAGTCCTTTTCCTGAGATAGAGATGACTGAACTCTCTAAGGCTAATCAAGCCATAGTCAAAGCTTTTGCAAGTCTTACCAAAGTGGGAACATTTCAAATAGTAGCTGGGGACAAGTCTGTATACCTGTAGTCCAAGAACCAGCCTACCTCATTTCTGACAACCTCATCACCAGCTTAACCACAGAGTGATGCATTCATTAGTCACTGGTCCATTAGTCAGTCACAAGATCATAAGAGGGATTGTGATCTGCCTCTCTGGAGGGAAAAACCAAACCAAGAAAATCTCAGAACCTTGAAGTGAAGCAAGGTCACTACATATCCATGATTACATGAGGTTTTATAAAATCCTTGTGTAGTATCTGTTCCCATTTTACAGATGAGGAATCTGAAGTTCTGGGAGATAGGGTACTGTACTAGTAAATAAGAGAGTTAGCAGTGGGGTGTAGGAGAGACAGGATCTGGAGTCAAGAGACCTTGGATTCTTCCACTTAAGATATGTGTGACTTCCAATAAATAACTTTTCCTTTCTGAGCTTCAGATTTCTCGTTGTATGGCCAGAAGGATTCTGAGGTCCATTCCAGCTCTGGCTCTAAGCTTCTGTCTCTCTGCTTGACATTTAAAGACCTTCACAATCTTGCCCCTTCTCAAGATGATTACACATTATTTGCCCTCATGAACCCTACCATTGAGCCAAGCTGGGCTGCTTGTTAATTCTTTTTTTAAAAATTTGATAGTATTTATTTTATCATCTTCAAATACAAAGAGGATGTTTTGAGATGTTCTGTTAACCTGTTCAATCATTTTGACCATCATCCCAATCCTTTTTTCCTATTGGAGGTTTCTGCCCACCAGCTGGTCTTGACACGATTATCTGATCAACTCTGAGCACAGTAACTGCAGCATTAGTAGACCAATTAGATAGCCCAATATTTTCCAAGGTAAGTATCTAGAATGCCAGCTTCCAACACATCCTTTACTGCAGTACTTTCAGCCTCAATATCTAATCCAACATTTTTGTTTCCTTCTTGATGTACTGCATAAAGGTTAGAGATCACTTCATTAGCCTTAACTCCAGAATTTTGTGCCAGTAACCAGGGAATAGCTTCAAATGCTTCTGCAGATTTCTTGATGGCATATTGTTCGAGTCCAGGACATGTCTCTCTGCAAGATGTGATCTATTTGGCCAATTCAACTTCTGTTGCTCCACCTCCAGGTACAAGACGCTTATCCCTTGTGAGAACTTTGAAAGTATTAACATCATCATCTACTGCCCTTTCTATGTCTATATCTATAGATCCTCGAAGTACTATAGTAGAAATGGCACCATCTTCCTTTTCATGCTTAAAAACAACCATTTGTGTGTCTCCAGCCTCTGGTAAGTAAACACTGTCACAATGGCCCATTTCTTCAAGTACAAGGGGGAGTCAGTCTAGGAAGGGCAATAGCACCAACAGTTTTATGCAGTCTTCAGAGATCCCATTTGGAATTCAACCTGACCCACATTATATTGTATTTATTAGCAAAATGAAGAGCCATATCTGCTACTTTGCCACCTGTCACGATTACATTTCCACCAGAATCAGCAATAGCTTTAACTTGTGAATCCATAAGATTTTCTTCTCCTTTGCTAAAATCTGGTAGTGCTTCTGCAGTCTTTATCAGCACTGTTGCCTTAGTTTCAGTTATCATGCCATCAAAAGGACAAGAATACACTGCTATTTTAGCATCTTTCACTGAAGTTATATCACCTTCGGTTTCTTCCTTAAAAACCGTACCATGAAATACTGAAGAGGAATGGATGACAGAGCCCAGAATTTTACACACTCTGATATTATCAAAATCGAAATGGCCAGAATCAGGAAAAAATAGATACACACATCTAGAAAATATGTTTTGCCAATACTGCTTGATCATTTCCATACTGCTTGGTCATAATGGAGGTTTGAAGCAGAGATGACAATTCATCAACATCTCAAAGATTTTTTGCAGAACAACATACCAAATCAGGAAGAATTTCATGGGCTTTTCTGCAAGCTATTTCCTAACCTTCTATGACCTCTGAAACAGACAGGCTGATTCTCAGGAGTTCTTCAGCTAACTCTAGAAGGGCTCCAGCAAATACAAGGACAAAATTTGTGCCATCCCCAACCTCTTGCTCATGCATGTGAGAAGCCATTACAATCATTTTTGCAGCAAGATGCTGTACTTCTAGGTCTTTTAAAAAAGTAGCTGTATCATTTGTACCAAAGAGCTTCTCCAGATGACTGATAACTTTTTGTTCATTCCATTTGGTCGATATGCTCTACGGGTAGTCTGGGCAAGCTCCTTACATGCGTGTATATTCCTATTCACAGCTTCCTTCAATCCTGAATAATGTTTAGCTCCTTCTTTCAGCATTTGGGTGAAGCCTGGAACCTTGGGAAAGTGGGTGGCCATAGCTAGATGGTAATTATGTGTAATAGTAATGGAATATAAAGATCCCCCTGTATTGGCTTGGTTTTCAAATTGATTGTGTTAAAACCCAGAGCTTGTGAATCTCACTTGTGGGATGGTCTTGTTGATGTGAAAAGAGAGGGATAAACTGGGAGGAGCTGGTGACGTAAATTTAGAGAGACACAAGAAAAGAGAGAGGCAGAAGAACTTTTTGGAAGCAGCATCTTGGAGGCAGAGAGAGACTGAGAGGATTGCTGAGGGCCACTTTGAATTGCCCAGGACTTTTGAGAGCTGCCACCCAGAGCTGCCAAGGACTGAGGAGACATGGCTGTTATGCTGGTACTTTGTCTGTTTTGATGTTGTTTTGCCAGATCTGTCCACTGGTGAAAGACAGTCCTGTTGTTGCAGAGGTCTTGGAACCTTGCTGTTGGTTCAGAGCTCGAGACTGTTCTGCAGACAGAGAATGAATTCTGTCCACTGGTGAAGGAGAGTGATGTTGTTGCAGAAGTCTTGGAAACTTGCTGTTGGTTCAGAAGCCCTGAAGAAGGATTTTCTTGTATGTTTACAGAGATGCTGGAAGAGGGTTTTGCTAATGTTTTCAGGGGTCCTAGGACTTTCTGCAGAGAGAGAATGAATTAATGAAGACACTGACAATGTATCTTGTGGCCTTGCTAAGCTTTGTCTCCCCAGGAACAAAGATTGCTGAGAACTTGCCTCATGTCAAGATGAAGAAAAGACCTCCATTTGGATATTAAATGCTGTGCTTAAGCTTGGGGTAGATTCAGTTGTGTTCCAAGGGTGGGGAACTTCTGACTTTTTTTGTGCTCTGTGATTAAACAAATGAATGTACTTTACTTATGATTGGAAACTAATCTCCATTTGAGAAGAGGGGCTTTGTGATTGATTACATGAATGTAATGTCCAGGGGTGGGGTAGTACTTGGAGATTATAGAATCACACTTGGTAAATGCTGTATTTTGAATGATGTCATGTTTTGATCTTCTCTGTTCTTAATTTGTCACTGAATAAAATGGAGAGCACCTATGCTGGTATCTTGAAACTTGGGAAGTTGCCTTTGCTTGGCATTACACTATGGATCACAATGAGCAAGACAGCAAACACACGGTATAAAAAGCAGACTGCTTGTTAATTCTTATGGCACATTTCATCTCAGGTCACTGTGCCTGTCCTTAGAGTGCCCCCCTACCCATTCCTGGACTCATCTTTCCTTTCATCTCTACCTCTTGGACCTCAGCTCCTTTCCAAGTTTGGCTGGTGTCACTCACCTCTTACAATATGGCCTTTCCTGATTCCAGCACTTATTTTTTTGGTTCCCTGAAATTATCTTGTATCTTTTACATATATTTGTCTGGAGAAATGTTGCAGGGGCCAAGAGTCAGAGGACCTGACTTCATATCCTAACTGACCTTACTATTTGTGTGACCTTGGACAAACCACACTCCTGGGTCTCAGTTTCCCCATCCATAAAATAAAAGAATTGAATTAGTTGACCTCGGCAACTATAATCCTCAAGTGATCCCTCCCTATGGAAGGTATGTGAGATCTTTGAAGGCAGGGGCTGCTTTGCATTTTTTTTCCCCTTAGTATGGCCAGCTCCACTCAGCAAAGTAGACTTTATTAAGAACTTGTGGAATGGAATTGAATTCAGGTTGAAGGCTCTGTCCAGGCTGGCTTTCTCTGTAATTCTATAGTTTACTCCATGTCAGATGCCCTTTCCATTGAGCTTAGCAGATTTCTTAAACTGTTATCTTCCCCTACTTGCAATGGCACTGGGAATGTGGTGTAGGGACACATGACACAGGGCAGAGCTGGCCTTCAGCATCCCGTTTTGGGGGTGCTCGTAGACTTTAACCAATTCAGCCCTATTAGAGTGGTCACTTCCACGGGGGAGGGAATGCCCAGCCCAGCCAGTCCAACGACCTGCCAGGGCACCTCTGTTCAATTAAAACCCAGAGGAAGGCGAGGACGGTTGCTATGGCAATGCTTCCCAGTGCGAGTTTCCTGCGTCACCAAAGTGAAAATGGAGCTGTAGGCAACCACGTCCCTTTGTGGCTGGGGTGGGGGTGGGGGTGGGGTTGCAGCAGCTCGGGGAGCCTGAGTCTAAGGGTTCCTGCAGAGAGAGTGTGCGGGCCGCCTCTGGCTCAGGGCTGCCAGCTCGTGCCCTCCTTTCCGAGGGGGCTGAGGCCGCGCGCCCACGCCTCTCTCTGCCATCCGGACCTGAGCTGCGCGAGCCCCCTGCCCACCCTGGCTGAGATCCGCGTTCCTTTAATTGCTGGGGTCCCGGCTGTGCGCGGCAAGGCTACCTGCAGAGTGTTAGCCCCCTCTCTTCTCCAGCTGCTTCAATAGCTCAGCTCTGCAATAAACCCTTCCCTTCCCACGCATAAAATCTTGCGTGGCCAGCAGCCATTTTAGTTATTTGCCTTTGACTTTTTTGCTTCGCCTTAAATCAATCAAGGGTTTTAAAAAATGGAGCAGTGCCCAGACTGCGGGCCCTGCTGCCCAGACTGGCCAGGCTCCAGCATTTTTCCCTGCGGAACCAGGGAGGTGTTTTTCCTTTGTTTCCCGTTCCCTTCCCTGGGGGAGAGGGGATGAAAACTGAATCCCCTGTAGTCTGCAATGCAAAAACGTAATCTAAGCTCTAGGCCCCAGGAGTTCAGAGAAGGGAGTGATTAAAACACAGACACCACATCCTCTCAGAGCATTCTGTGAAGGGCCCTCCATTTCTTACATCATTTCCATTACACTGCAGTGCAATGATCTCAAAGGAGACGCAGGCAAAGGCCTTCAAGCAAAGAACTCCCACAGCTGGCGGGGAGGCAGGCACTCACCCTCCACCTCCAACCACCCCCATCCATACTGTCGCAGTAGAGTTTGGGCACGAAAGAACAATATGTCCTGATGCTAAAACATTGTGTCCATTTAACTTGTCTGCAGGGCTGCATTTGGGGTGCAGCGAATACAATGAAACTTTTGGCATTCTTGAATTATGTTAGATCAGTTACTTGACGAATTCCGTTCCCCACGTGATAGATTGATACAAGACTCGATTATGGTTTTAGGGGGTCTATCCTATGTTTATACGTATTACCTTGGCCATATTGGTCTGATTCTCATAGACTTAAGGCTGGAAGGAACCTTACAGACCATTTAATATTTACTCTAAATTATACTAGGATTTAGTATAACTCAGATGAAGAAACTGATCCCCAGAACAGTAAAGTGACTTTCTCATGTAATGACAGAGGCAACATTGGAACCCAGGACCTCGGACTCAGGAGTTCACGGCTCTTTCCACTGTACAGTCTAACTAAAATCACACAAGTGGTGGCCGCAGTAATTGCAGTGATGTAATAGAATACAAAATCCTCTGGGGGAGAGGCTCAGGAGAGAGATGATGATTTCAGAGAGTGTTGATGGGTGTTGAAAGGCACTAAAAAGCATTATAAAGCAAAGACATATTCAAACCAGGAGCAAAATCCATTTATAGTCCATTTGGCTGCAAAGATGGAAATCAAATGGAGCTCACCCATAATAACTATTAGAAAAAAACCACAGAGATAACGTGAATAACAAGATGGAGATGGAATTTGCTGTATTGGACAATGACTAACTAAATCTCAAACCAAGAAAAATAACTAATGAGGGGGAGGGGCTGGGGAGAAGAAAGTACAAAAGAATGCTTTCTGATCTCTCCTATCATCTATCTATGCCTTGTTTGCTCTTCAGATCTAATTATGAGCTTTTTTTTCCCTTTCGAAAGTGCTCATCAGTAAATAAGTAAGAACATGGTTAAATTTTTCTGTGTGTGTAGAAATTTCACTATCTTTCATTTTGAAGTGCAAATAAAGGCACAGACATCTTTTCACTTAATGACTGTTTCTGAAGGTGCAGATGCAACATTTTATAGAGGGATCAAAGACTTTGGAGTTCTGTGTGAATAGTTAGAAGGAACTCTTTTGAATGACTACGGATCTCCTTAAGGAGGCTCTGTTCTATTCCTGGTCTTGATACAGTAATCATGATGTCTTCCAAAAGCAGGAAAATCTAGAGAAGGCTACCATGTCAGGGAATCCATTTGTCTTGGATGGACATCCTGCGTGGTAGTGGCAAACATCTTTGTTCATCATTCTATTCTATGTTTTTTTTTTTTCTTGGTGGCTTAGAGTTGTTGAGGTGGATAGTGAAACTGACTTGGAGTCAGGAAAACCTGTGTTCGAATCCTGCCTCAGATACTTTACTAACTGTGTAACCCCAGTAAAGTCATATAATGTCATTGACAATAACATTAGCTAACACTTATATAGCATTTATAAGCTCTTTGTAATTATTATCTCATCTGATCCTCCCAATAGGTGCTATTATTATCCTCATTTTATAGATGAGGAAACTTAGGGAAACAGAGGTCAAGTGACTTGCTCAGAGTCACAAAGTGCATTTGAACTCAAAACCTTCCCGACTCCAAGCCCAGAGCCAGTAATCTTTTTTCAGCATCTTCATCTTTTGCAAAATAGGGATAATATTAGCTAGAGCTGCTGAGACCATCAAACGATATAATCTATATCCAGCACTTTGCAAATCTTAAAGTGCTATGTAGATACTGCCCGTTTCATTGTTTTCTGGATTGCTTGGTAATGAAAAGATGGTCATCAAAGTTATCTTTGTTCTTATATCTTTCAAGGAATGTTGTTTAATATTGTCATATGCATGGGAGACATCTTGATGGATAGAAGCCTTTAATGTAGTGTGTTGCTATATTAAATCAATTTTTTAAAAATAGACTATAACCACTGTTGTATCTTGAATTCTGAAAGGTGTAAACCGTTTGCTAAATTTTGTGACTATGAAGATATGGTCTGCTGTATGAAAAAATGGAATTTTCATCAAAGATGCTGTATGGATTTATAGATTAATGAAAATTTTGTAGAGAGTAGGCATATTGGATCAGTGGTTATGTCCCCAATGAGAGAATCATCTTTTAAACAATAAAGTCTTCCCCCCCCCCAAAAAAAAAAAAAACATTTGTATGTTTAACTCTTGCAGATACCTTGAGGATCAATCTCTCAGTCCCTTCAAAACTTTTATTACCTCAAGCACATACTTCTATTTGTTTTGGTCTGGTCCAGCTACTATTTCCATCTTTGATTTCTTTACCACTGTTTTGACTTTCTCATTTAGCACATGGATACATGATGTTAAAATCTAAACATGATACTTCCACAGGCATTGATGTTGGAAAGAGTTTGTTATAAACTCCTATTTTTTCATCTCTTTGTTATCTTTATTTTATCTTAAATGCCCTTCAGATAACTTGGTTCAAATTAGTCTCTTACCAAATTTTCTTTAGATTTGATTTTTCCCTCTGGGAGACTTTCCAAACTCCTCTTAGTTCTAGTGCCTTCTCTTTGTTAATTATTTCCTATTTATCATATATATGTATGTGTACATATATGTGTATGTATGTTTGTTTGCATGTTGTCTCCCCTATTAGTTTGTAAGCTTCTTGAGAGCAGGGACTGTCCTTTGCTTCTTTTTGTATACTCCTGCTTGACGCATAGTAGGGACTTAAATATTGATTGATTGAATAAGATGATACTTCTCATATATTTCCACCATTCTCTTCTGTAAGATCTTATAAAAAAGTTTATGCTTTAAATCAGTCTTGTCCTTGGATGACATATCTCATTACCTGTTAAGGAGATTACTTTGGCTGGATAAAATAGGATCTGTGCTCATTTGATCTCCTTGTTGTGACTGGTTTATATTAATTAAACTTCCTTTGAAAATTGTACTACTAGTTTACATCATTATCTATTCTTTTGTCCATTTCCTATAATTTTGAAAAATAATTCAGAAGCTAATTTAAATAGTTCAGGTTGGACTTGCCTCACATGAACTGCATATTTTCCTCATTTTTAGTCTTCTAATCTGCTCTTCATCTTCAGTCTCACAAGTTGGTACTCTGTCTCAAAAACGGGTAAGTGGAAGTAGTGGATAGAGTTCCAGATCTGGAGTCAGGATGATCTGAGTTCAAAATCCGACCTCCAACACTAGCTGTGTGGCTTTGGGTAAGCCACTTATCCTCTGTTTGCTTCAGTTTCTTTAACTGTGAAATGGGGCTAATATAGCACTTAACTCTATTGTTGTGAGGGTGAAATTTGTAAAGCACTTAGCACAATGCCTCGCACATAGTAAGCACTATATAAATGAGAACTGTTATTATTATTGTCATTATTATTAAAGCTAATAATGGATTCCCAAATCAGTAATCATTCATTTCTTCCTGTCTATCATAAAGTTTCATTTTCTATGATTCTATTTGGTCCTCATTGTATCTAAAACCTCCTTCCCTACTCTCTAACCAGAAACCTATATATGTTTCACTATTATTAAGATACAAGATGAAATCGTTAGAAATACTCGAAAAAAAGAATTGTGGAGAGAAAACTATATTTATCGAGATATGTTAGCATAATACTATTATTGCCATCATTATGAAGCAGCTGCTTCAGGTAACTGAAGATAGTAAAAATAATTAAGGGTCCTTTATCTATTTAGGGGGAAATGAGGTCAATAGAAGGCCATTTTTAAAAGAATATTATATGGAAGGGTAGCTAGGTGGTACAGTGGATAGAGCATTGGGACTGGAGTCAGGAAGACTCATATTTGTGAGTTCAAATCCTACCTCAGACACTTACTAGCAACCCTGGGCAAATCACTTAACCTATTTGCCTCAGTTTCCTCATCTGTAAAATGAGCTGGAGAAGGAAATGGCAAACCACTCTAGTGTATCTGCCAAGAAAACCCCAAATGAGGTCACGAAGAGTTGGGCATGACTGAAAAACAACATTATATTGAAAGGATTCTAAGTAATTGTATAAAAATAACATACTCTTTGAAGGAAAAGCTTTGAAGATATTCCCAATGTAGGCATTTAGAAAGTAGGAAAGGATCCTGAGATATTAAAGTCTAGTCAAATAATCTGGTGTTATATCTTTTTCTTCTTTTATTTTTGAGGGGGGAAGGCAAGACAATTGGGGTCAAGTGACTTGCCCAAGGTCACATGGCTTATAAGTTTTAAGTGTCTGAGGCTGGATTTGAACTTCGGTCCTCCTGACTTCAGGGCTGGTGCTCCATTCACCCGCCATCTAACTGCCTCTTTTGTTCTATCTACCTCTTGGAACAGGGCAGCTAACTTTTAAGATGTAGGCTAGATGTTTTGAAGGAGTTTAAGAAGGGATTCATTGTCGGCTAGAGTAGCTTCACAAGGCTTCATGTAGGAAGTAGATAAAATCTTGAATGATGAGGAACATTTATTAGAATGATATATAGCCACTAGAGTCCTAAGGAGATTCATCTAGTTCTTTCAGGGGAAAAGCTGCTTATTAATTTATCCATATGGACGAGTCTCTTGAGCACCAAGCTTATTTCAAAGGCACTTCATAAAACCTTTGAGATGCCCGAAGTGTTGTGAGGGGCACACATACTTTGCTGTTATTCAAGAGGAAAAGAGGTCTAATAGAAAGAGCCCTGAACCAGATAGGGACTCAGGACTTACTTCAGGCATTCACTAGCTGTAGAACATGGGCAAGTCACTTGCTTCAGTTTCCTTCTCTATAGAATGGAGATAAATACTGTAGAAAATACCCACCTTAGATGATTGTTTGAGCTTCTAACGACATAATACATGTAAAAAATCTAAGCTATCATTTTGTAACTTTGTAGCCTATAATACTTAAAGCTTAATGATAATAATAAGTAATTACACAGTGCTTTAACAGTTACAAAGCACTTTAAAATATTACTTTTTATCCCCCAAACAATCCTGTGACATAGCTGCTGTTATTATCTCCATTTTACAGAGGAGGAAACTGAGGCAGACAGAGGTTGTGACTTGTTTGTAATAATAAGTTGCTGAGATTGCATTTGAACTCAGATTTTCCTGACTCCAGATGCCGAGTGCTAGATTGAGAGTCTGAGGACCTGGGTTCAAGTCTCACTTTTTCTTCTTACTAGCTGTTCCACCTTAGGTGAGTTACTTTAACTATCTAGGTCTTAATTTCATTATCTATTAAATGAATGATATGGTTGGAATTGATTTCTAAGGTTTCTTCTAGTTCTAAATATTTGACAATGCCATTTTAGTTCAGAAGACAGGATCAGCACACATGATAACTTCACTGGAGAGTGTGAAGTCAGAGCTAGCACAGATACTTCATGCAACCTAAGAATTCTTGGGTCCTGCCATCCCCACTGCAGATGGATCTTCCTCTGTGTACAATCCCTGCCAACTAGAGTGGGAATTCCTAAAAGAAAGAGCTGTATTTTTCTATCTTCATTGCTTAGCAGATGATGCTTATTAAACGCTCAAGTGTTCATTAATTCAAAACAACATGATACATCTCAGTATCTAGTCAAGAAATGTCAAAGGATCATAAAATAATAGATTTTTGAGTTGGAAGACTAAGGCATATCACTGAATTACTCATCTGTGTTTGAAGAAACTGAAACCTGGAGATATGGAAGGGATTTACTCAGTTACACAGAAAGGATTTGTTTTCCAAAATAGAAGGTATTTCATAGGTTTTTTTTAAATCTAATAACTAATAACCCAAGGTGAGATGGGGAAAGAAAAAAGAAGAAAGTCGCACAATCTTTTTGGAAAATGTCAAATAACATACCTACAGACTCGATTCCTTTAAATGGAATTCCAAGGACCTTTCCAAATTCTTTGGTTTTATTGAGATCATTACATCAAGTGTTGCTTGAAATTAATGGACCACTGCCTTAGTTTGAAGAATCTTTGGTGTATTTAGGGAGTATTAATTCCGATGCTATTTGTCTTAATGGAATTTTATGAAGTGCAAGGGGTTTACTAGACTTTTATTTAACTCTGTACCAATTGTACAATGTTAGAAGAATTGTAAATGGCAATGAAATGATTAAGAAACCAAGAAAATGTGAGCCATTGAGTTCTTTGTTCTTTATAAAGAACCTTTCATATGCACCCTAAGTCCCTATAACTTCCAGGACAAATCTTAGCCAATGAACCATTTGTTTCAAGCAGTAATTACTGAAACAATCTCATTAATCAGTTGAACTGATGATGAACTCACTAGTCCTTTACCTTTGAAGGAATATTTTTGAGATAAGTTTTAGACATACAAGGACTGATGGATATGGTATGTGGAAAAGAAGTAAGGAACCATAATTTGTTGAATATTTAGGACTGCCCTTGGTGAAACTGGATAGATGATATCACTGGGGCCCTGGTTTCAGTCTCTCTCTTTTTCATATTGATGCCCAGTCCCTACTGATGAGCCTTCCTTGTCATCCTTGGCAGCAACATACATAATATAATTCCAGATCTATTCTTCTTATCTTCCATGTTCATCAGACCTATCACTGTACCATCACCAAAACCTACCTGAACTTCTTCTCATTCCCCTCGAATTGTTGCAAGATAACTCCTTAGGAAGGAGATCAAATATTGGAGGGTTGAAGTGGTTTAGATATTCATTTGACCTCTTTGTGGCAATTGTTTTACATTGGTTACATTTAGAAAGTGTCCTCTGTAGAGATATTTACATGTACAAATAAGATGTAGAGCAATATCTTCATCCATAAGAATTAATTTCCAATGATGACATTCAGGATCCATGGCAGGACAATAAAGGAGATATTTTTGACTGGGGAAGGCAAGGCCTTTCAGCAATGGTCCTAAGTCACATAAAATTACTGGCTGCATAATATATAAGATCAAACAGTGTTTCTTTAGGCACAGGTTTGAACAGGGATAACTGTTAGATTATCAGGAATTTCCTCATTTTACATATGGGGAAACTCAGAGCCAAAAGAGTGAAGTGATTTACCCAAGGTCACATAGCTTGTTAGTAGCAGAGTGAGGTTAGGATGTAGTTGTCTTGATTTGGTTATACCACATTGGCCTTACATCTAGCAATAGACAAGCACAATGTACCATCACTACTAGTGCCCCCCACCCCACCCCTCCACCTCCTGCCATACCACTACGACTGAGGGTAGCCATCATGAATTTCCTCTGTGGAATGACACCTGCTTAATGCATATGTGAACATTTTCTACCACACCCACCGAAAGCCTGATTTCCCCTGGTCACAGCCAGTATTCAGAATGATTAAGTAGCAAAGATATGTTTTTGAAAGTGTCAAACATAATGGAAAAAAAGAAAGTTATGAGAGAGAAAGTTGGCAAGAACCTCTCACATGGGCTTCATTCTCACAGGCCCTGTGAATTCTTCCATCTCATCCATGACACTTGAGTTAGAGAAACAGGCTACCTTGCTTCTGCTTTTGCCCTGGCTGTTCTGACTAGCGTGGCCAGGGTGCCATCCATCAAAGGCACACCTTCTGAAGCAGAAAGAAGGCCAACTTTTGTTGACAAAATTATGGGAATATAAGCCTGCCACTGAACAAGACTCTTTCTCTCCTTTCCCCATATGGGCTTTTAAATAACCAAGAGTGGATGATTGAATATTAGGAACTATTGAAATAGAATATTTAACATGGCTCTGGTCCCAACCACATTCCAGTATCACTGAAAATACAACAGCTTAACACATAAGACAATGAAGGATGAACAGGCCAAGAAGTTATTGAAAATCTCCTGGGATATTCTTTAAGGCTGTCTCATTGTTTTATATGTTGCCCCCTCAGACTTTCCAACTTTGTATCTCACCAAGCATATAGAACAAGGCTATGCATACTAAGCATTTAATAAATGTTTCTCAAATTAAGCTGAGTTGAATTCAATTCAACTGAATCAAATAAAAACAAGTGAAAGTGACACACAAGGTTAACCTTAGCATCTGTTTTGTACTCATGTATTTTCATGAATCCCAACACAAAATGTAAAATTCAAGGCTACATTTTTTAAAACCATCAAACATAATTAAAACAAATTATAATTCAACAAACACTTATAAAGTACCTACTATGAACCAGGGACTGTGCTGGGTGTTGAGAAGCAAAACAGTCCCTGTTCTCAAAAAGCTTATATTGTATAGGGGAAAATAACACAGGATCAGAGATTGCAAACTGAAAGGGACCTTAGATATCACCTAGTCCACGTGTCTCCCTTTACAGATGAGGAAAACTAAATAGTTAGGTGACTTGGCCAAGGGCACATAGACAATAAGGTACAAAATTGAGGTTTGAATCCAGGTCCTCTGAAGCCCAAAATCTTTCCACTTTGCAGCTTCATATGCAAACATCTTATTTATCGTACTGTGTTATGGAAATACTTGTTTTGGTCCATGAATTGAAAATAAATTCAAAACAAAACACAACCAGCAACAACTATACACATATGGAAACCCAAGCTAATCTGAGGAGGGAGAAAGTGGTTAGATTAACTAATCACTATAGATATTTGCAGCCTCAATGTCAAAGACTCCTTGCACTTGTGTGTAAGAGAAGTTTTCATGGTAGAAATAAAACAATTTGGCAACTGATTGGATATGTGGTGTGAGGAATAGTGAGAAGCTCAAGGATAATTCTGAGATGGCAAACATGAGTGACCGAAAGGATGGTGGGCCCCTTGACATAGAGAAACATTTGGAAGAAGAACAATTTTGGGTGGAAGATAAATTCTGTCTTGGACAAAATTTGAGGTACCTATGGGACACATTGCTACACACTTATGCTTGGAAAAATCTAGTTTGTAGCATTTTCCAAGGGAAGGTCCCTTGTGTAGACGTTACCTGGCAACTTCCTGTACAGGTTCTATAGACCCACCTCACCCCAAGCAGCCACAGATACCAAACATCCAGAAAGGAGTATTGATAATGTCCAAGTTCCTGGCAGGGATAGAAACTGATGAGGTTTTACCAATGAAACTGACACTAAAGAATATGCATTACCATATGTCTTGCTGTTGCATCCTAAGGACCCCAGGGTATTTCTATCTGCCCTGTTGCCAAAACCTCCGGTATATGTTGTCTCCACCTATTAGAATGTGAGTTTCTTCTGAACAAATTGCCATGATTCTGTTGTTATTCCCTGGTCTTGCCTCTCCCTGTACTTTTTCGAAGCAGGTTGTTGGGTTATTTTCTTAATTATTTATTCATTTAAAATTTTTTTAATCCCAAATTCTGTCCCTCTTTCCTGACCCTCACCCACCCATTGAGAAGGCAAACATCAATTATACAATTAATGCAAAACCTCTTTCCATAATAGCCTTGTTGCAAAAAACAAAAAACAAACAAACCAAGAAACAAGACATTAAGAAAGTGAAAAATGTATGCTTCAGTCTGCATTGAGTTCAACAGTTCTTTCTTTGAAAGTTGATAGCATTTTCCATTATAGGTCCTTTAGAATTTTCTTGGATCATTGTCTGATCAGAGTATCTGAGACTTTCACAATTGATCAACATATAATACTGTTGTTACCGTGTATACTGTTTTCCTGGTTTCGCTCACTTACCTTTGCATCAGTTCACGTAAATCTTGCCAGGTTTTTCTGAAACTATCCCCCTCATCATTTCTTATAGCACAACAGTATTATAATCATATACCATAATTTATTCAGTCATTCCCCATTTGATGGACATCCTCTCAATTTCTAATTCTAAAGCAGGTTATCAGTGAATAATATCTTGTCTATAGATGGAAAATGACTCAGAGGATAACCTTTTGATAGTGTTTAATTTATCCTATTTCCTGACTGTGGGAGTCAATATCTCCCACAAACATGACCATTTAGATCTGAGTCTAGGGATCTATAACTTTTTCCATATGTGACTGGGAGAATTAAGAGTCTTTAGAAAGAGGCTTAGGAAGAGTCTTTTGGTCTATGGCCCATTGAAGGGATCTAGGGATCTGGTCTAATATCAGGTTCTGTTGAGTAGACACTGCTGATTAAAAAAAAAAGACAAAAACTGGCTCAGTATGTGCCTTCATTTAGTTCTGGTTAGAGTGTATTTCCAAGGTGCCCACTGTATCTAGCCTTTACATACACAACTTGGGCTAGAAATGAGTACCCTTATAGGCCAATCAGAAAAAAGTCATCCTTTCCCTAGATCTTCTGCAGGGTGTCTATTTAGGTAAAGTTTCTCCACTATGATCATCTCCAGACAGCATTCAAACATGGATGAAATAGATTAAATGAACAAGAGAGAAGGCGGAAGGTCAGAAAAGTCTTTATGGAAAAAGGAGCATTTGAGTTGGTCTTTGAAGCATGGTTTAGAATTCAATATATTAAGAGGAAGAGAGAGGACATTTCGAATATAGGAAGTAATATAAAGGCCTGGAAGGAGATCTCTATGTATGTTTTGGTGACAGAACAGTGCCATTTGGCTATATTAGCATAGAATGCATAGAAAGGAGAAATATGAGTTAAAGTGGGAAATAAAGGGTGATATCAGGGTAGGGAGGGATTTAAATGGAGCATGCAAAGGAGCGTGAACTGAACTCAGTAGGTAATAGGGAACAGCTGAAGGTTTCTGAGCAGAGGAATGTAGGGGAGGGACATCCAGATCATGTCCTCTAGGCAGTTGGAGAGTCAGGTCTGAAGTTAATGTGATGTCTATGAATAACTGACAGAGTTTTAGCATTCTAACTATAATGAATCATAAAAAATGAAACAAATACTAGAATATTTATAACAATACTTTTATGTCTATCAGCCTAAGATAATATACAAGGATAATGTTACCCACCCACCATCAGTTCTGATTTTTCTCCCTAGCAATGAATAAGGACTTTCCTTTGCAGATCTATCAAAAGTTTCTTCTGACCTGGTGCAGCTTGGGATCATGTTCATTGTTCTCTGCCATAAGCAGAGTCTACTCTTCTCTAGACTTTCTCTGGGGATTTTCAGACAACCTTGGGTTCAAATCCCAGCTTTCTATCTGTGTGATCTAAGACACACAGAGAGACCTTATCACTTTCAACCCACTTTACTTTTCTATACAAGGAGGGGTTTGTCTCTTCTAGCTCTAAATCCCCTGATCCCTGCAGAAAACTGATTTGACTGAAAAGGAGATGGGAGCAGGGGCAGGTTGTCATTGTGGTAGTTTAGCTTAGACCCTGTACCAGTTAGCTGTAGTAACTTCAGGTAAATCAATGAGCCTTCTTGGCACTCTTTTTCTTTAGCTGTAAAATGTACCTATTAGCCGGCCTGCCTACCTTAGAGAGCTGTGAAGTTCGCCTCTTTTCTTTTTATTTGAATGTGTTTGGAAAAGTAGCACGAGTTAATAAAGGAGAGGCATTTTAGAGTAATTGATAAGAGCACTGGCCTCAGAGTTATAAGCCTGGAGTTCTAGTCCTAGCCCTGATGCTTATGACTGATGTGACTTTGGGGTAACTCCTCAGCTTCAATAAATCTCCATTTAGTCACCATATAGGGTTGTTTTACTAATCAAATGAGATTATGTATATAAAGTATTTAGCAAATATCAAAACTTTCTATAAATATTAGGTATGTAACTATGTGTTTATACTGCTTTGGAGTTAGGAAGGCCTGGATTCAAATTCTGACTGCAGCTACATATGAACTGAATCCCAAACTTTAAATAGCTTTCCCTGAGGCCTGGCATGAAGGTGTAAAGAGACAAAGGGTGAGAGAAAAAGAGTCTAACACCTCTCAGTAGAGATCAAGTTCCTCCATGACTATACCCAGGGACCTCCTATGGGGGACAGATCAGAGGGTACAGCACCCAAGGCTTTTAGTCCTAGAAGGAATTATACTTACTAAATAATGAAATCACTGGTTCCAGCACTTAACAAATGCTTGCTAACTGACAAATACACATATATTACAGATATAGTATATATTTAATAAAATTTATGTATAGATGCCTATATAGGTATATACATATATACATACATGCATATATGCATTATATATGTATGAGTATATATATATATATCATGTGTATGTGTGTGTATATAAAACATGCATAGATAGCTAGATATCGGATATTGGCCAGAGAGCAACTGGAATAGCTTATTGGACAGGGAACAATCAAGGTATTATTACATCCATAAGTCTTAGGGAGTTGCTTGAGTTGCAAAGAGGTTTAAGTGACTTGCCTAGGATCATAAAGCTAGTAAGCATCAGAAGATAGGATTGGAACAGAAATCTTCCAACTCCAAACTCAGTCCTCTATTCTCTTTTCCAAGCTTCCTTGATTCATTTGATATATCTCCCATAATAGGATATTTCTCAACTAAAGTCCTTCTCTCATCAAGGAAAAGCCATTATGAAACACATACAAAGTGCCAGATAAAATGTTAGCTCCTCCAGGGCAGGACCTTTTGTTTCTGTTTTCAGTTTTCTTTTTTCTTTTTTTTTTTTTTGGATGGGGCAGGGAGGGGTGTGTTATCTTACCAGTCCCTAGAACACTGCATGGTGATTAATCAAAAGGTTTGTTGATTGACTAATTGACTTAGGTGTTGCAATGGGTTACCTGCTCTGTAGGAATTTACCCACTAAGGTGGATGTCTCCTGGGGTAAAAAAAAAAAAAAGAATCCAAAGTTTGAAAAGTAACTCATGAATATTTTTGAAGACCAACCTTCCCACCCCTTCCCATCTCAACTTCAATGTTTTGTTTTGTTTTTTCAGATCATGGAGAGCTACATAGTTTTATAGCACAGTCTAGGATCTTATTTTTACCATTTTCACATAAGCAGGGTTCCTCAAACTCAGTTTTTGTTTGTTTGTGAACTTAAAATGAGATTCCTCAACCCCCCCCCCCCCAACTATAATATATTGCTCTCATTCCTTTTTTCTGTGGTCATTTTTGCCTTATGACCTGTATTTACTTACATCAGATTTCATGGTTGAGATTTATTGGGCTATTACTGCTTAATAACTGCAGCAGTCTATGGTCCCCCCAAATGCATAAGAAACTTCCAACAGGCCTAGCCAGCAAAATTGTTTGAACCACATGAAATGGGAAAATATCTCATTCTGTGCTTACCTCCTGGTATTGTACACCTCCTCCTGCTTTATTTCAGTCATTACTGCCTTGCTCTAGGGATGAAGACACAATGTTCAACAATATTATTTCTCTGTATTGCAAGTGGAAAGAGAGATTCTACTGCTTTCTTTGATCCCGTAAGTATAATTTCATCTCTCTAAGGAATTCTCAGTGTGGAACCCCGCCCCCCCACCTTGGCATTCGGCGTCTTATAATGTTGCCTAGAACACTGAGAGGTTAAATGGATGAACCCAGGTTTTTCTAATTCTTTCAGACCAGCTATATCCCTTACTGCCAGCTGCCTCTCATTTATCCCCTTAATTGTTTTTATACTTAACCATTTCATCTCCCTTTAGCTTTTCTGGTTACTGATCACAGTTCCACTTATGGAAATAATCAAAGGGCCTGTCACATATCTTTAAAGCATTATACATGCAGTGGTGTTGGCAGAATTCTTTAATTAGCTGTTGGGACAGAATATCCAATTTCCCAGAAGTCAATGTCGTAGGTTCTCTCCCTCTTTATCTGCAGTTCATCCTGTGGTAGGGTAGAGGAAAGTGCCCTAGAATCATTCGAACTCCTGAGTTCTGGTCCCAATACTGCCACTAATTCACTGTATAACCTTAAGCAAATCATTACATCTCTCTTGGAGTTGTCAAATGACTTGATATTAGAAAGGGCAATTGTCATGATGAATCATGCTACCAGAGAAAGAACCAATATTGTCTGTATACAGATTGAAGTTTACTCCTCTTCCTCCCTCCCTCCCTTCCTCCCTCCCTCCCTCCCTCCCTTCCTTCCTTCCTCCCTCCCTTCCTTCCTCAAATTTTCTTGTACAAAATGACTAATATGGAAATAAATGTTTTACATGATTGCACATGTATAACCTATATCAATTTGCTTAGCAACTCAGGGAGGGTAGAGGGAAAAGAGGAATAGAATTTGGAATTCAAAATATTAAGAGAAACATTAAAATTGTTTTAACACATAATTGGAGGAAATATTTTAAAAAAGAAGAAAATGCTTTAAAGCACTATTGCTAGAACTATGAATTTTTCTAGTCATTCTGGAAAGCAATTTGGAATGTTTTAAAAGTCATTTAAGTGCGATTAAACTTTTGAAAAATCTGTAAATGGTTTATCAATTGGAATGGTGCATTACCATCTACCTTTTACTGCCTTCCACATGCCACTGGGCTTCCCTCTCTCCCTTAAAGCTGAGCCATGTGTATTGTCTCCCTAAAATCACAAATCAAAGGTGTGTTGTTTCCTCCAGTGGGCTTCAGCAGCCAGCCAAGGTGAGAGGAGAAAATGGATGATGGGCATTGGCCAGATTTGAAATATTGTAAGGCTCAGATGGTGATAGAACAAAGGAGAAAGATCATTTAGGGAAGACAACAACATATAGTTGAAATGCTTAACTATAATGGGAAGGGAGGAAAGTGAGACCAGAGGAGAAGTGATAGAATGGGAGTTCAAAGAGGAGTAGAGGGATTATATGGTTCAGTGAAGAAAAAGAATAAATGTAGGAAGAGTGAGATAGGAAGAGAGTTGAAGGGATTGATGGTTGTGATCAGAGAGAGAAGAATTTTAGAATTCTGAACCACAGTTGTAGAATAGCTATGAGTGAGGGTGATATCTGAGTTACAGACATGCCCCTTAGTGTGTCTGAGGTGGAATGAAGATAAAGGTCATGGGAGTTGGAGAGTTGTATAAATTGGAAGTCCAGTGTGTTTGAGGAGATAAGTCCCCAAGTATGAGGGCAAGGGTCAGGGTGGAAATGTACAATCCAGGCACAACATTTCTTCCCAAATGGAAGAGAGGGGGATGACCCCAGGAGTTAGATGGCTGCAGCAAGGTTCTATATAGGATGATGTAGAGTATGGGCTGACTCTTGAAGATAAATGATTTTCAGGTCCCTTCTAGTTCTAATAATTCATTCACAGTATGTTTGTCTTTCTTCAAATGCATCTTAGTAACCCCAAACTCAAGAAAATCACAAGGGGAAAAAGTCCATCTCTTCTTTTCACCATCTCCCTCACTTTTAGAAAGGGAAATATATCAGCTTCTTGACTAGAAAAGAAAGAGATCACAATCATTATTTTACTTTGTATTGAAAGGATTCAGTTCATCTCTACTGGAAATTCATGATATCCTGAAGGGGCTCAAATGTTTTAGAGTTGACTGTATTTATGTGTCTCAAATGCTAGTATATTTATACTTTCTCCTCACTTTTACTCAAAAGTAATGAGTATAAATAGAGTGTGTCTTCCCCAAGGGATCTATGCATGATAATGATGATGGAAGTGGCAACTGGGGAGAAGTGGTATATCTAGGTGGGAATGAAGGGAGGCACTATTGAGAATGAGAAGGAAACCTTTGGTGAGAGACCAGTGGAAACTGGGAGAGAGGCACCTAAAAGGTTGTGTGTCCTTTTTTTTTAAACTGGGTAGATAAAATTCAGAGGACTAGAGGATTTTATATTAATAAATATATTTTATATTTGTTTTATATGGTTTGGAAGAGCAAGCCAACTTGAGGCATTGGGTTACTATGCTACAGAGCCATAAGGAGTGGAAGAAAGGAGAGAGAAAAAAAACCACCATTCATTCATTCCCAACTCTTTTGAGTGGCAGAAGCCATTTAAAGAGTGCTGGGCAATGACAAGACTTGGTAAAGCTTCTATCAGAAGGGTTTTCCTTGTACTAAGGATTGTAAATGACTGGGGATTCCCATATACCTTTTGGAATAATAGTTGATGATTTCTATTCTCCCGTTTTGCCTTACTCCTTTAAATACATGTAGCATCCTGCCCAGCTAGGGCTTCTTAAAGAGCCTTGTGACATTGTGTTACTTCATACTTGTAGGAAGATGTGACTCCTGATTGGCTGAGAGACTTCTGGAGGAGAGAAGCAGAGAGGAGGGACAGAGAAGAGACAACATGAGCTTCGAGTGGCAGATGGGAGGCCCTGGCACTGCAGGTATATGGGAAGAGCTGGCTCCCCAACATATCCCTTGATTACTGTTATCTTGCCAGAGACTGTGGAGAGTGGATTAGGTACTTTTCTTCGTTGAACCAAGATTTCATCTTATTCCTGAGTCTTAGAACCCCCTGCCTATTCTGTGTTTTATAGCTTAAACTAATATTTACATCTTCCCTGATTACTATTTTATTGTCTGCTTTGATAAATGTTTGTTTACTATCCATGATGTGTGTGTATGTGTGTGTGTGTGTGTGTGTGTGTGTGTGTCCATTAAGTGTTTAGTGGGAGAATTAAATTGACTGAGATTAAGCTGATTGTTTTCTTCCTAATCTGAGGAGGCACTACTTTCTATCCAGGATGACCAGTGAAAATATATTTTATCCTGATCCTTAAAAGAACATTGTACTTCTAGACTGCACATATCTAATGTGTAATAATAGATATATGCTAGCTCAATACCCCTCTTGAAGACAGAAGAGCAAAGGAATAGTCTTTCAATTATCACCATCTTCTTACTTTCCAAAAAGGTAGAAATTACAGTCTTCCTTGGAAACATTGAATGGGACATTCCACATCTCAGATTTGCCTAAATAAATTGCAACAATACAATCTGCTCTGAGTCCTCATCTCCCAAATCAAAATACTATATAGATCTTTTCATAGTAATATCATGAAAGGCATGCTTAAAAGTAGAACATTGTTTTAATTATACTAGGAATACATTGCTTCACTTTTCCCAATGGGGAATATGAGTCAGGACAGTTAGAAATTGCCTCAAAGTGAACATGGGCCTTTTGTTCCAATAAAGTTTCTGAACAAGTGAAAAAGATGTTTTCTATCCTGCTACATAACAATGTGTGTGTTTTTTTTAATTGGTGCATGTGGAGAATGATACCATATGCATGATTTCCCATTTCCCCTATCTACAAGAGAACTGAAGCTTTTTGAGCTTAGTGACTTCCATCTTTGCTGTGGTATTCCAGTAAGCCCTTTGAGGGCAGAGACTATCTTTTTGTATCCACAGTGCTTAGCAAGGTTCCTGGCACATAGGGCTGCTTAATAAAGGTTTATTGCTGGATTGGTAAACTAGTTAAATTGAATCAAATACCCCATTATATTGAAATTTACAGATACCAGAACAGGAAATAAAGAAAGGTATTTGGTATTTATTTATAATCAGATTGGCTTTCAAGATAATCATAAGAAGAATCCACAATTATAATTAAAATATAATTTTAATTAATTTAATTATATATATATATATATATATATATATATATATATAATTTAATTATAATTAAAAGGACTTGGCTCAAAACAGTATTATCTCCATTTCCTTTGTGAACAAAGTGAAACTCAGAGAGAAAGCCAGGCTCCATCATGGGTAGAGAGCTGGGCTTGGACTCAGGGGGGCTAACACTTGAATTTTTCCTCATATGCATGCAACCTTGGAGACTCTAGGGAATTTCCTTGACCTCTTCCACCCTTTGTTTCCTCGGATATAAAAGGGAATCATAGCATTTACCTCAGTTGTTATGAAGATCAAACAAAATGATATCCATCAGATGCTTTGTAAAGCTTAAGAATTTTTTGCTATTATTATTTAGCATTTATTGAGTTTCTACTATATGCCAGGCACTATCCTGGGCAGTAAGGATATAAAGATAAAAATGCAACTTTACTCCACAAAAATCTCCCCCAGTAATGCTAGAAATTCCAATCGCTGTTATACTATAAATATATTCTAAGATGGTTAAAGACAGAAGCAAAAATCCAATATGTGCAAAAATATTCATTGCAGTACCTTTTGTAACATGAAAGACCTGGCAACAAAGTGGATGCCCATCACTTGAGGAATAATCAGGCTCATTATAATATGCAAATGTAGTTGTTTGTCTTTCCTTCTCAAAGAGGAGTGAAACATTATTGAAAAACAAGAAATACCAAATATTAATTAGGTTTGTAAGGATTGATATGGAGTAAAATAAGCAGAACTTCAAGAATGATATACAAAATGATTGCAAAATAAATAAATACATGTCTAAAAGGAGATTTATATCTGAGTAACTGAAAAAGCTATAATAGTTCTAGAAAACAATGAAACATACCTCTATCCTCTCAGTAGAAAGGCACAGGACTGACTACTCAGACAAAATGATGTCTATATTATCACACAAGGTCACCATGTTGGTTGATTTCTTGCTTTGGTTGCTTTATCTTTGGTTTTCTTTGTTACAAAAGAGGATTCAGTTGGAGAAAGAAGGAGAATGCAGTTATACAGAAATGACTGTCATAAAAAGCAAGTCATAAACCTTTTAAAAATTAATTCCACCATTAAAATCTCACCATTCTCTTCTGTTAAAATGTTGTTCTAAGAAAAATCCCCACAAAACCTTAACTGAGCACTGTGTAATTATAATGATTAATCTTGACCCTAAAGAGGAGAGAAGAAAATGTATCTCCCTCCTTTCTTTGCAATGATGGCAGACTAGGAGTGTGGAACATTGCCTATTACTGTCAAACTCTATTGATGTATTATTTTTGCTGAAGTTTTGTTTTTTTCCTCTCTCTTTTATATTCTTTGTTATATGGGATGGTTTTCTGGGAAGGATTTTTTGGAAATAAAGGTAATATAAAAACAAAAGACATCAATATATTTGTTTCAAAAATATTTTCCCCCCTCTTTTAAGATTCAAGTAATCTGGATGATTCTTCCAGGTAAGAAGGACAGGAACAGTGGGAGATTAATAGGGAAGGGACAGTGACAGGGGAAAGGATTGATTCAGGTCCTTTAAAAAATATTAAATCAAGGACTGATTTCCCCCTTTTGGAAGATTTTTTTTTTAAACTAAAGGAAAAGGAAATGTCTCTGTGTTGGGGGTTTGCAGTTTTCTAAATAAGCAAAGAAGCTTGACCAGCTCATTAGTTTCTGGGTGGGGTGGTTGCTTACCCTCCTCTAGTAGCAATCCCTTTGCCTGCAGCGAGAGGGAGAATGGCGCAGGGGAGGCAGGGCTATGAAAATGAATATGCAATCCAATCGAGGCACGGCCCTTAATCATCCAGGGCCTGATCTGGAAGCTTCTCCCAGCACTGCAGCAAGCCATTCATTTAACTGGGGCCAGACACTGGCAAAGCCAGTTTGTTTTCCCTAATGTCATCTTTCCTGAGTTCATCTCATGTTCACTGGGAAAAAAGGAGCGGGAGTGGAGAGGAGGGGTGGAGAGGGGGGACAGACTGGGCAGATATTAGTATTTGCAGTCAGGCCAGGCTGCCCGCCATCTGCAGCTTGACACAAGAGAGACTTGTTTTCCCTTCTTTCTGGGCCATGCTTATCTGCAAAGATTTTCTGTGGCCATTTTCAATTCCGTGTTAGGCTGAATAGAAGCTGGCTTGCCTCCTGCTCCCTTCTTCCTCTCCCCCTTCCCCCTGCTCCCAATAATACCTGAGTCCTCCAGGGGCATACTTGAATTTTCAATATATTTGCTCCTAAAGGTTTCTACCAACACTTCCCAGAGCCTCACTGGCACGTAGGGATTCATGAGTAGACCAGTGTTATAAATTATTTATGTGCTAATTATGCTTCATTAATTTTTAACTCAAAGTCTCGCTTTCACACCAAAGAAAGCTCCTGCAATACTATCATTTCCACAGCTCCTACAGAAAACCTGCTTGAAGTGGGGGG